>NC_057400.1:43638525-43708525 GCF_019320065.1 Cervus canadensis
CTAGAAACTAGATGTCATTTCAGAGAATCAAGATAATGTTTCCTTTCTTACTTAGGATGTTTCTGAGTCTCTAAAGGGTCTATCACAACACAGTCATGCAGAATTTCTCACAAACTTCTGTAAATTTTTTCAAATTGCAATTATCCTCAATCTTCTTGTTTTGAGTTATTGGGAGGGTGGAAGAAGCTCAGATTTTCTCTATCATGCTTTCTAATTGACTCTTCCCAGGCACTCATTTATAGAGGACACATTATCAATCAGGTTAACCATCGAGGCCTTGCCTGCTGAGACAGGGGTTTTCCATGATTCCAAGGAATTACATGTTACCTTAGTTTAATCCCTTCCAATTTTATAGTAATAGTGCTTTTGAAAGAATCTTAGTAATTTTATAAATATTGATTAGGGTCTTAAACAATCTAAGCCTATCCTGTTTTAAGACTTTAATCTCTGTTAATAAATAGAAAGTTTTGGGGACTGGTTAATTAATTTTCCTCCAATCAGCAATATATAAACTGGAATTATCATCATTTTACTTTATTTTTCTCAGTATATTTAAAATATAGTGCAATTTTGGGATATAATTTCTATTCCAGTTACAACTTTGAAAAAGATTTCAAATATTCAGTAAAAACAGAGAATGCAAAGTTTCCCCAAATTTATGGGTACTGGAGACAGGCATTTCTTTGTTTTAAAGGAATCTTATTATGGTATATTTTGTACCCGCAAGAGAACATAACATTTAAGGAAAATGTGGCCAAAGTGAACACAGGTGTTTTCAAATACTTATATGTTCATGAAGTCAGCAAATAAATGAGGAGAGTTAAGAAATATTTCTAACTCAACCTAGGTAATTCTGTGATAGGAATTCACTTTAAGATTCTCAGATGATAAAATCAGGTGTTTTGTAGAAATGATATAGAGTTTTCTCTTTGGCTGCAATCATTTTATGGAATTTGTAGCTCCTTATGCCATACAAAAAAAAATCAGAAGAGAAAAACATATAGGCTTGAGGGAGAATATTTTTCTATATGTGACACATTATAAAAATGTAAATTAGATGGCAGATTACTGCTCAAAGATAGCAAGCTCTTACAAAGGAAATAGAAGTCTATAACATGCTCACATTTGAGAATGCATGGGAAGCTATTAAAATTTTAACATTTCAGCCTATGTACTGTACACCAGATTCAGTATAGTTAGATAACTTCTTTACTATTAACTACCAGGAAGATGAAGTTTTAGTACTTTATTTTAATGCAACATGGCAATTATGGTCAACTAGACACTTATTCGATAGTTTTCCCCACCATCAACTTGGAGGTCTCCAGATATATGCTGCTTGATGCAGTTGCAAAAAAAAAAAAAAAAGGACATGACAATGAGAACCATTTCCCCTGGATAGAATACTCTGAGACTGATTGTATTCCTAAGACTTGGCATCCTTGCTAACTTACCCAGGACTAACTGCCACGATAATAACATCAGATGATAGTGATACAATTAGTTGGGGATAATAGATTACACTAGATAAATTTATATGATCACCTACATATAGGCCATTCAAATATTTAGTATCAGGACTAAAAAGGATTAATAAATGAAAATTAAATAGTTTCCTTCCTTCAGCATCTGAACCTATAACTTAAAGGAGATGCCAAGGTTGGGGTAAGAAAAATATGAGGATGTTGAAGATGTTATTTACTCTTATTCCAAAACATATCTGAAACCTGTAGAAGAAACCTGAGCACTTGTTGAGCAATCAATTTGAAATATTTATTTCTCAATACATTGAGCCAATCTGGAAAGTACACTGTTGATTTTAGTTAAGCTTAAACACTCTCTCAGCTCAGGATATCTTTACCTTTCTCATCCAATAATCTGCCTGTACTGTTTTCGTTTGGATCCACACATATCCTCTTAGAGATCTCATAGATTGCTGAGGTTCTTAGAGAAGAAAGAGCACAGGGTGGAGAAGTAAATCAATGGGTCATAAGGAGTTTTCTAAGCTCTTACTTACATTAATGAGCTCCAAGCCAGTGAAGAATCTGGGATGAAGATGGTTGTGATTTCCTCCCCCTAGTCTGCCATTTTTCCATTGCTCTTCCTCTCAGTAAATGGCATCTCTATTCACCCATTTCCTTGTCCAAAAGGTTGGAATCATCCTGACTTTTCAGTTTTTCCTATACCCAATCCACCAGGAAATCCAACAAATCCAGCAAACCCACCATCCAATCCACCAGCAAGGTCTATCTGGAAGTCTTCCATTTTTCACCTCTTTCTTCGCCTTTACCTTATACCATTCTCTCTCAGCTTGAATGGTGCCTCCTAACTGGTCTTGCTGTTTTTGACCTTATCTGCCTGCATTGTATTCTTCTCACCTTAGTTCACCATCCAGTGGCTTCTCGCTAAATTTGCAGTGAAACTGAACACTTACCTCAATTTACAAGTCTGTGTTTGAGCTTGCGTTTTACTCTCTATTTTATCTCATTTCCTCATTCCTTATCTTTACTCTGTATGCTTCAGCTACAGACTTGCTTGCTCTTCTTCAAATATTCCAAGAACTTTCCTGTTTGAGGGTCTTTCTGCTTTCTCTTCTCTCTGCCTGGAATGTACTTCTACAGTAATTTGCATGGTTCTTTCACAACTTTGACTTCATTAAGAATCCTGTTTAAAAGTCAGTTTTTTAAACAGAAAAACCTTCCCTTCCCACCTTATCTGAAATGACATTTTTCCTCTTCTCTACTTCCTATTCTGCTCTTTTTAAAATAACATCTATTACTTTTTGACATATGCTTTACATATTGATTTGTTTATTATCTCTACTTTCCATAAGAATGGGTGTTTTATGTGGTTAAGGAATTATATGTTATGTAGAGTACAATGTCTCTGGCACTAAAAACAGTAACTCACTCCTCCAGGGGATCTTCTCCACCCAGTCACTGAGCCAACATCTCCTGCATTACAGGCAGATTCTTTACTGCTGAGCCACCTGGGAAGCCCCCATAGCATATATTAGATAAATACCTATTGAATGAATAGCTGAGTGGTTACTTCTGTGACATGTTAGAATTACATGTTGGTTCCTTCCTCATTTTTAGCCAAGGATCTAAAAATCATAGGATCAGGTTTACATGTGATCCACATTTTTGGTAAGAATACTCAGAAATCAGATGACTCTTCCCTTTTACTATCATAAATAAAAAAAATAATAATTTAAAGAATTTTAAAAATAACACTAGTCACCCAATTTGAAAATCTAAGACTAAAATGCTCTCATTTTATCTCTTCCTTCTTTTTCAGAAGCCATGGAGCTGAGAAAATGACAGATAGGTCACTGATAGAATTACTTAGTACTTCCTGAGTGAGGATGTAATTTTTATACTAGGCATCAATAGCCTATGTGACTCTGGGGATTGGACTGAATGCTCAGCTTCTATTTCTGGACCTCTGACAAGTTTGTTGGGTGACCTTTAGATAGTTAATGAGTCACCATTGTTGACAAGAGTATGGTAAAGACTGATGATATGGATTCTATGAATTGTTCAACACACTTTGGAGAAAACTGTATGCCATTTCCTTTCTCATATTTAATGGCTTTATATTAGTAAAAAATCTAGAAGAGAGACATCTACTTCTTTCAATGACAGAGTAGCTTCTGTCAGACCAATACCTTTGTTATCAATAACTACAAAAGCGATATAAAATTAATTTTACATAGTGTTAACTCCTAGAAGAGAGCATAGGCAAAACATTCTCTGACATAAACCGTACCAATGTTTGCTGAGGTCTGTCTCCCAAGGCAACAGAAATAAAAACAAAAATAAACAAATGAGACTTAATCAAACTTACAAGTTTTTGTACAACAAAGGAAACCATAAGATAAACAAATAAAAAGACCACCTAAGGGCTTAAACTCCAAAATATACAAACAACTCATACAAGTTAACAACAACAAAACAGCCCAATTGAAAAATGGGCAGGAGACCTTAATAGACATTTATTCAAAGAAAACATACAAATGGCTGGTAGGCACAAGAAAAGATGTGCAATATCACTGATTATTAGAGTAATGCCAATCAAAACTAAAATGAAGTATGACATAACTATTTGAAGGTATGAGTTTAGGAACCAACACATTCAGAATTTGAAAGACCAATATCCTAGTAAAAGTATATATTGAAGTGAACCCAGCATTCTTTACCATTTTTGCATTTGAGATATTTGCTGATATTTAACCTATGAAAGATTATAAGGCTAGAAGTCAACTGAGAGATTAAAAGCTAAGATATAAGTAGGGCTTTTGGTACTTTCACGTCACTAGAGTGAAAAATAATTTGAGTTCACAGTTAACCAAGAATGAGGGGCCTGATTAATATTCCAGACCTTGAATAGTGACTACTAAAAGCTCATACCATATAAAGAGGGCAAATTAAGATAGAAAAGCACACAAGAAAATGTTTAAGCCTTCTCTAAACCTATCTAAATTTTTTATTGATTTTGCATTATCTTTTTCTTCTGCAACTGCCTTCAAAACAAAATAAATGTCCCATGAAGGAAGATAATATCATACAGAGTCACAGTAAGTTTATAGACATACCTGTTTGAATTCCATAAAAACTAACAAATAAGGCAGTAGACAAATTAACTGAAATGGAAATCACAGATAATCCAGATACTGGAATTATCACAAGGTAAAGAGTATCCAATTTTGAGATTTACTTCATTCTAGATACAAGTCTCTTATAAGAGAAATGAATTGCAAAGATTTTCTACTTGTCAGTTTCTTGTCATTTCCTTAACAGCATCCTTCAAACAACAAATATTTGATTTGATTGGAATCCAATTTATTAATTTTTCCTTTATGGATTGTGTTTTTGGTGTATTGTTTAAGAAATATTTTCTAACCCTAGATCACAAAGATTTTCTCTTATATTCAAAAATTTCATAGTTTTGAGGTTAATATTTATCTTGATCAATTTTAAGTTACTTTTTGTATATAGAGTGAGATATGGACCCTAGTACTATATATTGTGCTATATATTTGTGTGTGTGTGTATGTTTCAACACAATTTATTGAAAAGAGTAACATTTCTCCATTCAGTTGTCTCTGTACTTTTGTGGAAAATCAGTCACTCATACATATGTGGGTCTATTCTGGACTCTATTTTGCTCCATTAATATATTTGTCATCCTTACATTAAAAATGCAAGTTACTTAATACAGTATTTTTATAAGTACAATAAGTCCTGAAACCAGATAGTGTTAGTACTTTACTTTACCCTTATTTTCCAAAGTTATTTTGGTTATTATCAGCTCATTTACATTTTCACTTGAGGTTTAGAGGCAGCTAGTTAATTTCTGGGAAAAAAAAAAAAAAGCTTGCTGGCATTTTCACTGAGATTGCATAAATCTATACATTTATTTGAAGGAGACTATTTGGAGAAGAGTTGACAACTTAACAATGTCAAATCTTCTATGTTGTGAATGCAACATATCTCTCCATTTATTTATTTGTTTCTGTTTACCTTTTATCACTAACATTTTATAAACAGCAGGTATAGGTCTTGCACTACTTTTGTCAGTTTTTATACTTAAATATTTCATATTTTATGATACTATGCTATGTATTTCTTAGAGGAGGAAGTAATTTTGTTTTAAAATAAAAGCTGAAAAATTAACTTTACAAAATAACTACATTAATATGATTAATTTACAAAAGAAAATAGGAACTGAACACACACATCAAATTGTACTCTCTTTCATTGACAAGAAAACACTTCAATACAAATTAATACAAGAGCAAATACATAAAAAAAATACAAAAATATACACACTCAAATAATAAGCTACAGAATCAACTACCATCCCCTGAAAACAAAACTTCACATAAATATACTGGAAAATATAATAAAGTATTATTGTAAAGAAGCACACATATACACATATGTGTAAACACAAACCCCAAAGCAACACACACACATGTGCAGATATTTCTTTTTTAAACTTCAATATAGGTTGTTTATTGATAGTGTTGTTGTTCAATCACCCATTTGTGTCTGATGCTTTCTGACCCCATGAAATGCAGCAGGCCAAGCTGAACGAATATTGATCTTATATCATATGGCCTGCCTAAACTCACTTATTAGTTGGAAGATTTTTCAAAAATAATTGAAATAATTGTTGAAATATTCTTAAAATAACTTTGAAAAATAATTGAAATAATCTTAAAAAATAATTCCAGAATAATTTGTCTACATTAAAATGCCATTCTTCTTTGCTTCTGCATTTTTTAATTGAAGGCTAATTGCTTTACAGAATTTTGTTGTTTTCTGCCAAACCTCAACATGAATCAGCCATAGGTATACATATATCCCCTCTCTTTTGAAACTGCCTCCCAACTCCCTCCCCATCCCACCCATCTAGGTTGATACAGAGCCCCTGCTTGAGTTTCCTGAGACACACAGCAAATTCCCGTTGGCTGTCTTTTTTACATTTGGTAATGTAAGTTTCCATGTTACTCACGGCATACATCTTACCCTCTCCTTGCCTCTCCCCATGTCCATAGTAAGGCTGTTCTCAATGTCTGCTCTCCATTGCTGCCCTGCAAATAAATTCTTCAGCACCATTTTTCTAGATTACATATATATGCATTAGGATACAATATTTATCTTTCTCTTTCTGACTTAGTTCACTCTATATGATAGACTCTAGGTTCATCTACCTCATTAGAACTGACTCAAGTGCATTCCTTTTTATGGCTGAGTAATATTCCATTGTGCATATGTTCCACAATTCTTTATTCATTCATCTGTCAATAGACATCTAGGTTGCTTCCATGTTCTAGCTATTGTAAATAGTGCTGCAATGGACAATGGGATACATGTGTCTTTTTCAATTTTGGTTACCTCAGGGTATATGCCAAGGAGTGGGATTATTGGGTCATACAGTGGTTTTATTCCTAGTTTTTTAAGGAATCTCCATACTATCTTCTAGACTGACTGTATCAATTTACATTCCCACCAACATTGCAAGTGTTCCTTTTCTCCACACCCCTTCCAGAATTTATTGTTCGTAGACTTTTTGATGATGGCCATTCTGACTGGTGTGAGGTGATATTTCATTGTAGTTTTTATTTGCATTTCTCTAATAATGAGCGATGCTGAGTATCTTTTCATGTGTTTGTTAGCCATCTGTGTGTCTTCTTTGGAGAAACGTCTGTTTAGGTCTTTTCCCCACTTTTTGATTGATGTGTTTGTTTTTCTGGTATTGAGCTGTATCAGCTGCTTGCACATTTTGGAAATTAATCCTTTGTCAGTTGTTTCTTTCTTTTGTTTGTTTGTTTATTTATTTATTTATTTTTATTTTTTCAGTGGGTTTTGTCATACATTGATATGAATCAGCCATAGATTTACACATATTCCCCATCCCGATCCCCCCTCCCACCTCCCTCTCTACCCGATTCCTCTGGGTCTTCCCAGTGCACCAGGCCCGAGCACTTGTCTCATGCATCCCACCTGGGCTGGTGATCTGTTTCACCATAGATAGTATACATGCTGTTCTTTTGAAACATCCCACCCTCACCTTCTCCAACAGAGTTCAAAAGTCTGTTCTGTATTTCTGTGTCTCTTTTTCTGTTTTGCATATAGGGTTATCGTTACCATCTTTCTAAATTCCATATATATGTGTTAGTATGCTGTAATGTTCTTTATCTTTCTGGCTTACTTTACTCTGTATAAGGGGCTCCAGTTTCATCCATCTCATTAGGACTGATTCAAATGAATTCTTTTTAATGGCTGAGTAATATTCCATGGTGTATATATACCACAGCTTCCTTATCCATTCATCTGCTGATGGGCATCTAGGTTGCTTCCATGTCCTGGCTATTATAAACAGTGCTGCAATGACCATTGAGGTGCACGTGTCTCTTTCAGATCTGGTTTCCTCAGTGTGTATGCCCAGAAGTGGTATTGCTGGGTCATATGGCAGTTCTATTTCCAGTTTTTTGAGAAATCTCCACACTGTTTTCCATAGCGGCTGTACTAGTTTGCATTCCCACCAACAGTGTAAGAGGGTTCCCTTTTCTCCACACTCTCTCCAGCATTTATTGCTTGTAGACATTTGGATAGCAGCCATCCTGACTGGCGTGAGATGGTACCTCACTGTGGTTTTGATTTGCATTTCTCTGATAATGAGTGATGTTGAGCATCTTTTCATGTGTTTGGTAGCCATCTGTATGTCTTCTTTGGAGAAATGTCTGTTTAGTTCTTTGGCCCATTTTTTGATTGGGTCATTTATTTTTCTGGAATTTGAAAGCTGGCCAGGAGTTTGCTTGTATATTTTGAGATTATACTTTGTCTGTTTCTTCATTTTGCTATTATCTCTCCCAATCTGGGGCCTGTCTTTTCACCTTGCTTATAGTTTCCTTTGTTGTGCAAAAGCTCTTAAGTTTCATTAGGTCCAATTTGTTTATTTTTGGCTTTTATTTCCAATATTCTGGGAGGTGGGTCATAGAGGATCCTGCTGTGATTCATGTTGGAGAGTGTTTTGCCTATGTTCTCCTCTAGGAGTTTTATAGTTTCTGGTCTTACATTTAGATCTTTAATCCATTTTGAGTTTATTTTTGTGTATGGTGTTAGAAAGTGTTCTAGTTTCATTCTTTTCAAGTGGTTGACCAGTTTTCCCAGCACCACTTGTTAAAGAGGTTGTCTTTTTTCCATTGTATATCCTTGCCTCCTTTGTCAAAGATAAGGTGTCCATAGGTTCGTGGATTTATCTCTGGGCTTTCTATTCTGTTCCATTGATCTTTATTTCTGTCTTTGTGCCAGTACCATACTGTCTTGATGACTGTGGCTTTGTAGTAGAGTCTGAAGTCAGGCAGGTTGATTCCTCCAGTTCCATTCTTCTTTCTCAAGATTACTTTGGCTATTCGAGGTTTTGTATTTACATAACAAATTGTGAAATTATTTGTTCAGGTTCTGTGAAAAATACCGTTGGTAGCTTGATAGGGATTGCATTGAATCTTAGATTGCTTGGTAGAAGCCATTTTGACAAATATTATTCTTCTCATGAACAATGGTAATGTTCTCCATCTGTTTGTTCCTCTTTGATTTCTTTCATCAGTGTTTTATAGTTTTCTATGTATAGGTCTTTGTTTCTTTAGGTAGATATACTCCTAAGTATCTTATTCTTTTTGTTGCAATGGTGAATGGTATTGTTTCCTTAATTTCTCTTTCTGTTTTTTCATTGTTAGTATATAGGAATGCAAGGGATTTTTGTGTGTTAATTTTATATCCTGCAACTTTACTATCTTCATTGATTAGCTCTGGTAATTTTCTGGAAGAGTCTTTAGGGTTTTCTATATAGAGGATGCCATGTCATCTGCACAGTGAGAGTTTCACTTCTTCTTTTCCTATCTGGATTCCTTTTACTTCTTTTTCTGCTCTGATTGCTGTGGCCAGAACTTCCAACACTATGTTGAATAGTAGTGGTGAGAGTGGGCACCCTTGTCTTGTTCCTGATTTCAGGGGAAATGCTTTCAATTTTTCACCATTGAGGGTGATACTTGCTGTGGGTTTGTCATATATAGCTTTTATTATGTTGAGGTATGTTCCTTCTATTCCTGCTTTTTTGGAGAGTTTTAATCATAAATGAGTGTTGAGTTTTGTCAAAGGCTTTCTCTGCATCTATTGAGATAATCATATGGTTTTATCTTTCATTTGTTAATGTGTGTATTAGCATTGATTGATTGTGATATTAAAGATCCTTGCATTCCTGGATAAAGCCCACTTGGTCATGATGTATGATTTTTCTAATATGTTGTTGGATTCTGTTTGCTATAATTTTGTTAATGATTTTTGCATCTATGTTCATCAGTGATATTGGCCTGTAGTTTTCTTTTTTTGTGGCATCTTTGTCTGGTTTTGGAATTAGGGTGATGGTGGCCTCATAGAATGAGTTTGGAAGTTTACCTTCCTCTGCAATTTTCTGGAAGAGTTTGAGTAAGATAGGTGTTAGCTCTTCTCTAAGTTTTTGGTAGAATTCAGCTGTGAAGCCATCTGGTCCTGGGCTTTTGTTTGCTGGAAGATTTCTGATTACAGTTTTGATTTCCTTGCTTGTGATGGGTCTGTTAAGATCTTCTATTTCCTTCTGGTTCAGTTTTGGAAAGTTATACTTTTCTAAGAATTTGTCCATTTCATCCAGGTTGTCCATTTTATTGGCATAGAGCTGCTGGTAGTAGTCTCTTATGATCCTTTGTATTTCAGTGTTGTCTGTTGTGATCTCTCCATTTTCATTTCTAATTTTGTTAATTTGGTTCTTCTCTCTTTGCTTCTTAATGAGTCTTGCTAATGGTTTGTCAATTTTGTTTATTTTTTCAAAAAACCAGCTTTTAACTTTGTTGATTTTTGCTATGGTCTCTTTAGTTTCTTTTGCATTTATTTCTGCCCTGATTTTTAAGATTTCTTTCCTTCTGCTAACCCTGGGGTTCTCCATTGCTTCCTTCTCTAATTGCTATAAGTGTAGAGTTAGGTTATTTATTTGGCTTTTTTCTTGTTTTTTGATGTAAGCCTGTAATGCTATGAACCTTCCCCTTAGCACTGCTTTTACAGGGTCCCATAGGTTTTGGGTTGTTGTGTTTTCATTTTCATTCATTTCTATACATATTTTGATTTCTTTTTTTGATTTCTTCTATGATTTGTTGGTTATTCAGAAGCGTGTTATTTAGCCTCCATATGTTTGAAGTTTTAACAATTTTTTTTCCTGTAATTGAGATCTAATCTTACTGCACTGTGGTCAGAAAAGATGAATGGAATGATTTCAATTTTTTTGAATTTTCCAAGACTAGATTTATGGCCCAGGATGTGATCTATTCTGGAGAAGGTTCCGTGAAAAAAAAAAAAAAAGGTGAAGTTGGATTGTTTTTGGGGTGAAATGTCCTATAGATATCAATTAGGTCTAGCTGGTCCATTGTGCCATTTAAAGTTTGTGTTTCCTTGTTAATTTTCTGTTTAGTTGATCTATCCATAGTTGTGAGTGGGGTATTAAAGTCTCCCACTATTATTGTGTTACTATTAATTTCCTCTTTCATACTCGTTAGCATTTGCCGTACATATTGTGGTGCTCCTATGTTGGGTGCATATATATTTATAATTGTTATATCTTCTTTTGGATTAATCCTTTGATCATTATGTAGTGTCCTTCTTCGTCTCTTTTCACATCCTTTATTTGAAAGTCTATTTTATCTGACATGAGTATTGCGACTCCTGCTTTCTTTTGGTCTCCGTTTGCGTGAAATATTTTTTTCCAGCCCTTCACTTTTAGTCTGTATGTGTCTCTTGTTTTGAGGTGGGTCTCTTGTAGACAGCATATATAGGGGTCTTGTTTTTGTATCCATTCAGCCAATCTTTCTTTTGGTTGGGGCATTCAACCCATTTACATTTAATGTAATTATTGATAGGTGTGGTCCGTTGCCATTTACTTTGTTGTTTTGGGTTCACGTTTATACAGCCTTTCTGCATTTCCTGTCTAGAGAAGATCCTTTAGCATTTGTTGAAGAGCTGGTTTGGTGGTGCTGAATTCTCTCAGCTTTTGCTTGTCTGTAAAGCTTTTGAATTCTCCTTCATATCTGAATGAGATCCTTGCTGGGTACAGTAATCTAGGTTGTAGGTTATTTTCTTTCATTACTTTCAGTATGTCCTGCCATTCCCTTCTAGCCTGGAGGGTTTCTATTGATAGATCAGCTGTTATCATTATGGGAATCCCTTTGTGTGTTATTTGTTGTTTCTCCCTTGCTGCTTTTAATATTTGTTCTTTGTGTTTGATCTTTGTTAATTTGATTAATATGTGTCTTGGGGTGTTTCGCCTTGGGTTTATCCTGTTTGGGACTCTTTGGGTTTCTTGGACTTGGGTGGCTATTTCCGTCCCCATTTTAGGGAAGTTTTCAGCTATTATCTCCTCGAGTATTTTTCTCATGGCCTTTCTTTTTGTCTTCTTCTTCTGGAACTCCTATGATTCGAATGTTGGGGTGCGTTCAACATTGTCCAGAGGTCCCTGAGGTTGTCCTCATTTCTTTTGATCCTTTTTTCTTTTTTTTTCTCTGCTTCATTTATTTCCACCATTTTATCTTCTACCTCACTTATCCTATCTTCTGCCTCCGTTATTCTACTCTTGGTTCCCTCCAAAGTGTTTTTTATCTCATTCATTGCATTACTCATTTTTAATTGAGTCTTTTTTATTTCTTCTAGGTCTTTATTAAACATTTCTTGTATCTTTTTAATTTTTGTTTCCAGGCTATTTATCTGTAACTCCATTTTGTTTTCAAGATTTTGGATCATTTTTATTATCATTATTCTAAATTCTTTTTCAGGTAGATTCCCTATCTCCTCCTCTTTTGTTTGACTTGGTGGGCATTTTTCATGTTCCTTTTCCTGTTGGGTATTTCTTTGCCTTTTCATCTTGTTTAGATTGCTGTATCTGGAGTGGGCTTTCTGTATTCTGGAGGTCTGTGGTTCCTTTTTGTTGTGGAGGATTAACCCAGTGGGTGGGGTTAGATGATTGGCTTGTCAAGATTACCTGGTTAGGGAAGCACTTGCGTCAGTGTTCTGGTGCGTGGAACTATGATTTCTTCTCTTTGGAGAGCAAATGGAGTGCCCAGTTATGAGTTTGAGATGGGTCTATGTGTTAGGTGTGACCTTGGGCCCAGCCTGTATGTTGACGTTCAGGGCTATGTCCTGCGTTGCTGGAGAATTTGCGTGGTATGTCTTGCTCTAGAGCTTATTGGCTCTTGGTGGTGGTTGGTTTCAGTGTAGGTATGGAGGCTTTTGGACGGTCTCTTATTACTTAAAGTTCCATGTAGTCAGGAGTTTTCTGGTGTTCTCAGGTTTGGGGCTTAAGTCTCCTGCCTCTGGATTTCAGTTTTATTCTTCCTGTAGTCTCAGGACTTCTCCAACTATACAGCACTGATAAGAAAACTTCTAGGTTAATGGCTAAAAGATTCTCCCCCGTTAGGGACACCCAGAGAGGTTCACAGAGTTACATGAAGAAGAGGAGAGGGAGGAGGGGGATAGAGATGAGCAGGAGGAGAAAAAGGGGGACTCAAGAGGAGAGAAACAGATCTACGCAGCTGTCTGTTCCCAGAGTGTTCTCCGTAGCCCAGTCACCTACAAAGATTCACAGAATTGGATTGGGAAGAGAAGGGGAAAGAAGGAAATAGAGGTGTTCTGAGGTAGAAAACAGAGAGTCAAGATTGGGAGAGAATAATCTTCAGTTTAAAAATAGGGCTTCTCTTCTCTTTTTTTTTTTGTAAGGTTATAGTGTATTGAAAATGAAAATTAAGGAGTAGTAGAGGAGTACTAGAGGACTTTAAAAGAAATAAGAGAAAAAGAAAAATAGAAAATAGAAGAGAAAAAGGAAAGAAAAAAAAAGAAGAAAAAAGGAAAAAAAAAGAAAGAAAAAGAAAAAAAAAAGAAAGGAAAAAAAAATTTTTTTTTCCCTAATTAAAAAAATCGTAAAAATCTATGGAAATGAAAGTTAAGGAGTAATGGGGGAGTAATAGGGGAATTTAAAGGAAAATCAAAGAGAAAAAAGAAAAAAGAAAAAAAGAAAAAAAAAGAGAAAAAAGTAAAATTATATCTAGGAGTTTCTCTGGAGCTGTTGGGGTCAGTGTGGGTTCGGCTCAGTTTCAGATAGCTCCTCGTTCCAGATAGCTTCTCAATATCTACAGGCCCCTTCCGGTGTAGTCGGTGTTTTCTAGAGGGATTTTAATCTGTTGCACCAGTCCCTTCTGAAGCGGTTCCCTTTGTTTATTTGGCTTCTGTTTGCCGGTCTCTTCAGAGCCTCATTTCCGCCCGGACACAGGCGGGCGGAGGTGGACTCTTATTCAGGTAGCTAGTTCCGTCTCTCTGTGGGGAGGGGCTGGCACTGCAGGGAGGGGCTGGCGCTGCTGGGAGGGGCTGGCGCTGCTTTCTCCGTCTGCGCTGCTCAGGCTCCCGGCTGTTCTATATGGAGCGCGCCCCGCGCTGCGCGAGGTTCCAGCCCTCGGGTGTTCCACAAAAGTGCGGAACGAAAAGCTGCGCCCGCTCTCAGTGCCTTCCCCATCAGAGCGGTCCAGGCAGCCAGGGGCTTGGTGGGCGCACTCTCCCCAGGTGTGGCGCGCCCACTCCCTTCCACGGTCCCAGTTTCAGTTTCCTCTGGCGCCAGTCGGGTGCCTGCGCCTTCTGCCCTCCGCGTCTCCAGCCCCAGTGCCCGCCCGCGCCGGTCGGGTGCCTGCGCCCTGTGTCTCGCCGCGACCTTACCCTCCCCCCTGCCTCCTGCCTCCGGCGGGGCTGGGCCCGTCCGCAGCCTGCGAGCTCTTCTCTGGATTTTCTCGGTCTCTTTGTTCTGCGAATGGCCAGCAGTGTGTTCCGGCCGGTTAATTTACTCTCTCTCTTTTGGTCTCCCACAGTTCAAGTTGGCAACTCACAGAAGCTCCCTCCGATTGTCCTCTGAGCACTCAGGCCCGGACCCTACCCCAAGCAATGCTGCCTAAGACTTCCCGGGACGGATCTCCGTCCTTAGCTCTTTTGTCTCACTTTTTATCTTTTATATTTTGTCCTATCTCCTTTCGAAGACAATGGGCTGCTTTTCTGGGTGCCTGATGACCTCAGCTAGCGATCAGAAGTTGTTTTGTGAAGTTTGCTCTGCATCAGTTATTCTTTTGATGAATTTGTAGGAGAGAAAGTGGTCTCCCCGTCCTACTCCTCCGCCGTCTTGGCTCCTCCTGGTCCCAATAGAGTCTCATGACACACCAGAGGACACACACACAGGAGAAGCCCTTGGTTTGCAGGAAATATGGGCAAATATTCAGTGTGAAGTCAAATCTCTTTAGACACTGGAGGACAGACACACACACGGGAGAAGCCCTGTGTTTGCGGAACGTGTGGGCAAAGCTTCAGTGTGAAGTAAGCCAGATAGACAAACAGGAATAGAGTCTCATCACACACCAGAGGACACACACAGAGGAGAAGCCCTATGTTTTTGGGGACTGTGGGCAAAGCTTCAGTGTGAAGTCTAATCTCAATAGAGAGTGGAGGATGGACAGACACACGGGAGAAGCCCTGTGTTTGCAGAAAGTGTAGTCAAAGATTCAGTGTGAAGTAAGCCAGATAGATAAACACGAGTAGAGTCTCATCACACACCAGAGGACACACACACAGGAGAAGCCCTATGTTTGCAGGGAATATTGGCAAATCTTCACGCATAAGTCCCATCTCATCAAGCACCAGAGGACACACACACGGGAAAAGCCCTGTGTTTGCAGAAAGTGTGGGCAAAACTGCAGTGTGAAGTAAGCCAGATAGATAAACACCAATACAGTCTCATCACACACCAGAGGACACACACACAGGAGAAGCCGTATGTTTGCAGGGAATATGGGCAAATCTTCAGTCATAAATCCCATCTCATCAAGCACCAGAGAACACACACAGGGGAGAAGCCCTATGTTTGCGGGGAGTGTGGGCAAAGCTTCAGTGTGAAGTCAAATCTCATTAGACACCGGAGGACAGACACACACACGGGAGAAGCCCTGTGTTTGTGAAAAGTGTGGGCAAAGCTTCAGTGTGAAGTAAACCAGATAGATAAACACCAATACAGTCCCATCACACACCAGAGGACACACACACAGGAGAAACCCTATGTTTGCAGGCAACATGGGCAATTCTGCCGTCATAATCCCAACTCATCAATCACCAGAGGACACACACAGGGGAGAAGCCCTGTGTTTGTGGAAAATGTGGGAAAAGCATCAGTGTGAAGTAAGCCCAATAGATAAACACCAATATAGTCTCATCACACACCACAGGACACACACACAGGAGAAGCCCTATGTTAGCAGGATATATGGAGAAATCTTCACTCATAAGTCCCATCTCATCAAGCACCAGAGGACACACACAGGAGAAGCCCTATGGTTGTGGGGAGTGTGAGGAAAGCTTCAGTCAGAAGTCATTTCTCTTCAGACACCAGAGGACACACACACACGAGAGAAGCACTGTGTTTGCGGAAAGTGTGGCCAAAACTGCAGTGTGAAGTAAGCCAGATAGATAAACACCCATACAGTCTCATCACACAGCAGAGGACACACACACAGGAGAAGACCTATGTTTACAGGGAATATGGGCAAATCTTCAGTCATAGATACCATCTCATTAAGCACCAGAGGAAACACCCAGGGGAGAAGCCCTATGTTTGTGGGGAGTGTGGGCAAAGCTTCAGTGTGAAGTCAAGTCTCAAGACACCGGAGGACGGACACCCACAAGGGAGAAGCCGTGTGTTTGTGGAAAGTGTGGGCAAAGCGTGAGTGTGAAGTAAGACACATAGATAAACACCAATACAGTCTCATCACACACCAGAGGACACAACACAGGAAAAGCCCTATGTTTGTAGGGAATATCAGCAAATCGTCATTCATAAGTCCCATCTCATCAGGCACCAGAGGACACAAGGGAGAAGCCCTGTGTTTGCAGGGAATATGGGCAAATCTTCAGTCATAAGTCCCATATCATCAAGCACGAGAGGACACACACAGGGGAGATGCCCTGTGTTTGAGGGAAGTGTGGGCAAAGCTTCAGTGTGAAGTCAAATCTCATTAGACCAGAGGACGGACACACACACGGGAGAAGGCCTGTGTTTGTGGAAAGTGTGGGCAAAGCTTCAGTGTGAAGTAAGCCAGATAGATAAACAGCAATAGAGTCTCATGACACACCAGAGTACACACAGACATGAGAAGCCCTATGTTTGCAGGGAATATGGACAAATCTTCAGTCATACGTCCCATCTCATTAAGCACCAGAGGAAACACCCAGGGGAGAAGCCCTATGTTTGTGGGGAGTGTGGGCAAAGCTTCAGTGTGAAGTCTAATCTCATTAGACCAGAGGACAGACACAGACACGGGAGAAGCCCTGTGTTTGCGGAACGTGTGGGCAAAGCTTCAGTGTGAAGTAAGCCAGATAGATAAACAGGAATAGAGTCTCATCACACACCAGAGGACACACACAGAGGAGAAACCCTATGTTTGCAGGCAACATGGGCAAATCTGCCGTCATAATGCCAACACATCAATCACCAGAGGACACACACAGGGGAGAAGCCCTGTGTTTGTGGAAAATGTGGGAAAAGCGTCAGTGTGAAGTAAGCCCAATAGATAAACACCAATGTAGTCTCATCACACACCACAGGACACACACACAGGAGAAGCCCTATGTTAGCAGGATATATGGAGAAATCTTCACTCATAAGTCCCATCTCATCAAGCACCAGAGGACACACACAGGAGAAGCCCTATGGTTGTGGGGAGTGTGAGGAAAGCTTCAGTCAGAAGTCATTTCTCTTCAGACACCAGAGGACACACACACACGAGAGAAGCACTGTGTTTGCGGAAAGTGTGGCCAAAACTGCAGTGTGAAGTAAGCCAGATAGATAAACACCCATACAGTCTCATCACACAGCAGAGGACACACACACAGGAGAAGACCTATGTTTACAGGGAATATGGGCAAATCTTCAGTCATAGATACCATCTCATTAAGCACCAGAGGAAACACCCAGGGGAGAAACCCTATGTTTGTGGGGAATGTGGGCAAAGCTTCAGTGTGATGTCAAGTCTCAAGACACCGGAGGACGGACACACACAAGGAAGAAGCCGTGTGTTTGTGGAAAGTGTGGGCAAAGCGTGAGTGTGAAGTAAGACACATAGATAAACACCAATACAGTCTCATCACACACCAGAGGACACACACACAGGTAAAGCCCTATGTTTGCAGGGAATATGGGCAAATCTTCACTCATAAGTCCCATCTCATCAAGCACCAGAGGACACACGGGAGAAGCCCTGTGTTTGCAGGGAATATGGGCAAATCGTCAGTCATAAGTCCCATATCATCAAGCACGAGAGGACACACACAGGGGAGATGCCCTGTGTTTGTGAGAAGTGTCGGCAAAGCTTCAGTGTGAAGTCAAATCTCATTAGACCAGAGGACGGACACACACACGGGAGAATCCCTGTGTTTGTGGAAAGTGTGGGCAAAGCTTCAGTGGGAAGTAAGCCAGACAGATAACACCAATAGAGTCTCTCTTTTTTTTTTTTTTAATTTTTTTATTTTTTTTATTTGTTGGAGGCTAATTACTTAACAACGTTTCAGTGGGTTTTGTCATACGTTGATATGAATCAGCCATGGATTTACACGTATTCCCAATCCCGATCCCCCCTCCCACCTCCCTCTCCACCCGATTCCTCTGGGTCTTCCCAGTGCACCAGGCCGGAGCACTTGTCTCATGCATCCCACTGGGCTGGTGATCTGTTTCACCATAGATAGTATACATGCTGTTCTTTTGAAATATCCCACCCTCACAATTCTCCCACAGAGTTCAAAAGTCTGTTCTGTATTTCTGTGTCTCTTTTTCTGTTTTGCATATAGGGTTATCGTTACCATCTTTCTAAATTCCATATATATGTGTTAGTATGCTGTAATGTTCTTTATCTTTCTGGCTTACTTCACTCTGTATAATGGGCTCCAGTTTCATCCATCTCATTAGAACTGATTCAAATGAATTCTTTTTTAATGGCTGAGTAATATTCCATGGTGTATATGTACCACAGCTTCCTTATCCATTCATCTGCTGATGGGCATCTAGGTTGCTTCCATGTCCTGGCTATTATAAACAGTGCTGCGATGAAATTTGTGGGGTGCACTAGTGTCTCTTTCAGATCTGGTTTCCCTCAGTGTGTATGCCCAGAAGTGGTATTGCTGGGTCATATGGCAGTTCTATTTCCAGTTTTTTAAGGAATCTCCACACTGTTTTCCATAGTGGCTGTACTAGTTTGCATTCCCACCAACAGTGTAAGAGGGTTCCCTTTTCTCCACACCCTCTCCAGCATTTATTGCTTGTAGACTTTTGGATAGCAGCCATCCTGACTGGCGTGTAATGGTACCTCATTGTGGTTTTGATTTGCATTTCTCTAATAATGAGTGATGTTGAGCATCTTTTCATGTGTTTGTTAGCCATCTGTATGTCTTCTTTGGAGAAATGTCTGTTTAGTTCTTTGGCCCATTTTTTGATTGGGTCATTTATTTCTCTGGAATTGAGCTGCAGGAGTTGCTTGTATATTTTTGAGATTAATCCTTTGTCTGTTTCTTCATTTGCTATTATTTTCTCCCAATCTGAGGGCTGTCTTTTCACCTTACTTATAGTTTCCTTTGTAGTGCAAAAGCTTTTAAGTTTCATTAGGTACCATTTGTTTAGTTTTTGCTTTTATTTCCAATATTCTGGGAGGTGGGTCATAGAGGATCTTGCTGTGATTTATGTGGGAGAGTGTTTTGCCTATGTTCTCCTCTAGGAGTTTTATAGTTTCTGGTCTTACATTTAGATCTTTAATCCATTTTGAGTTTATTTTTGTGTATGGTGTTAGAAAGTGTTCTAGTTTCATTCTTTTACAAGTGGTTGACCAGTTTTCCCAGCACCACTTGTTAAAGAGGTTGTCTTTTTTCCATTGTATATCCTTGCCTCCTTTGTCAAAGATGAGGTGTCCATAGGTTCGTGGATTTATCTCTGGGCTTTCTAGTTTGTTCCATTGATCTAATATTTCTGTTTTTGGGCCAGTACCATACTGTCTTGATGACTATAGCTTTGTTGTATAATCTGAAGTCAGAGAGATTGACTCCTCTAACTTCCTTCTTTCTCAAGATTGCTTTGGCTATTCAAGGTCTTTTGTTTTTCCATATGAATTGTGAAATTCATTGGTCAGTTCTTGTGAAAAATACGCTGTTTGGTAGCTTGATAGGGATTGCATTGAATCTTATAATTGCTTTGGGTAGAATAGCCATTTTGACAATATTGATTCTTCCCATCCATGAACACGGTATGTTCCTCCATCTGTTTGTGTCCTCTTTGATTTCTTTCATCAGTGTTTTATAGTTTTCTATGTATAGGTCTTTTGTTTCTTTAGGTAGATATACTCCTAAGTATTTTATTCTTTTTGTTGCAATGGTGAATGGTATTGTTTCCTTAATTCTCTTTCTGTTTTTTTCATTGTTAGTATATAGGAATGCAAGGGATTTCTGTGTGTTAATTTTATATCCTGCAACTTTACTATATTCATTGATTAGCTCTAGTAATTTTCTGGTAGAGTCTTTAGGGTTTTCTATGTAGAGGATCATGTCATCTGCAAACAGTGAGAGTTTCACTTCTTCTTTTCCTATCTGGATTCCTTTTACTTCTTTTTCTGCTCTGATTGCTGTGGCCAAAACTTCCAACACTATGTTGAATAGTAGTGGTGAGAGTGGGCACCCTTGTCTTGTTCCTGATTTCAGGGGAAATGCTTTCAATTTTTCACCATTGAGGGTGGATGCTTGCTGTGGGTTTGTCATATATAGCTTTTATTATGTTGAGGTATGTTCCTTCTATTCCTGCTTTTTGGAGAGTTTTAATCATAAACGAGTGTTGAATTTTGTCAAAGGCTTTCTCTGCATCTATTGAGATAATCATATGGTTTTTATCTTTCAATTTGTTAATGTGGTGTATTACATTGATTGATTTGCGGATATTAAAGAATCCTTGCATTCCTGGGATAAAGCCCACTTGGTCATGGTGTATGATTTTTTTAATATGTTGTTGGATTCTGTTTGCTAGAATTTTGTTAAGGATTTTTGCATCTATGTTCATCAGTGATATTGGCCTGTAGTTTTCTTTTTTTGTGGCATCTTTGTCTGGTTTTGGAATTAGGGTGATGGTGGCCTCATAGAATGAGTTTGGAAGTTTACCTTCTTCTGCAATTTTCTGGAAGAGTTTGAGTAAGGTATGTGTTAGCTCTTCTCTAAATTTTTGGTAGAATTCAGCTGTGAAGCCATCTGGTCCTGGGCTTTTGTTTGCTGGAAGATTTTTGATGACAGTTTCGATTTCCTTGCTTGTGATGGGTCTGTTAAGATCTTCTATTTCTTCCTGGTTCAGTTTTGGAAAGTTATACTTTTCTAAGAATTTGTCCATTTCATCCAAGTTGTCCATTTTATTGGCATAGAGCTGCTGGTAGTAGTCTCTTATGATCCTTTGTATTTCAGTTGTTGTCTGTTGTGATCTCTCCATTTTCATTTCTAATTTTGTTAATTTGGTTCTTCTCTCTTTGTTTCTTAATGAGTCTTGCTAATGGTTTGTCAATTTTGTTTATTTTTTCAAAAAACCCGCTTTTAGCTTTGTTGATTTTTGCTATGGTCTCTTTAGTTTCTTTTGCATTTATTTCTGCCCTGATTTTTAAGATTTCTTTCTACTAACCCTGGGGTTCTTCATTTCTTCCTTCTCTAATTGCTTTAGGTGTAGAGTTAGGTTATTTATTTGGTTTTTTTTCTTGTTTCTTGATGTAAGCCTGTAATGCTATGAACCTTCCCCTTAGCACTGCTTTTACAGTGTCCCATAGGTTTTGGGTTGTTGTGTTTTCATTTTCATTCATTTCTATACATATTTTGATTTCTTTTTTGATTTCTTCTATGATTTGTTGGTTATTCAGAAGCGTGTTATTTAGCCTCCATATGTTTGAATTTTTAACAATTTTTTTCCTGTAATTGAGATCTAATCTTACTGCACTGTGGTCAGAAAAGATGACTGGAATGATTTCAATTTTTTTGAATTTTCCAAGACCAGATTTATGGCCCAGGATGTGATCTATTCTGGAGAAGGTTCCATGTGCACTTGAGAAAAAGGTGAAGTTGATTGTTTTGGGGTGAAATGTCCTATAGATATCAATTAGGTCTAGCTGGTCCATTGTGTCATTTAAGGTTTGTGTTTCCTTGTTAATTTTCTGTTTAGTTGATCTATCCATAGTTGTGAGTGGGGTATTAAAGTCTCCCACTATTATTGTGTTACTATTAATTTCCTCTTTCATACTCGTTAGCGTTTGCCGTACATATTGCGGTGCTCCTATGTTGGGTGCATATATATTTATAATTGTTATATCTTCTTCTTGGATTGATCCTTTGATCATTATGTAGTGTCCTTCTTTGTCTCTTTTCACATCCTTTATTTGAAAGTCTATTTTATCTGATATGAGTATTGCGACTCCTGCTTTCTTTTGGTCTCCGTTTGCATGAAATATTTTTTTCCAGCCCTTCACTTTTAGTCTGTATGTGTCTCTTGTTTTGAGGTGGGTCTCTTGTAGACAGCATATATAGGGGTCTTGTTTTTGTATCCATTCAGCCAATCTTTGTCTTTTGGTTGGGGCATTCAACCCATTTACATTTAGGGTAATTATTGATAGGTGTGGTCCCGTTGCCATTTACTTTGTTGTTTTGGGTTCACGTTTATACAACCTTTCTGCATTTCCTGTCTAGAGAAGATCCTTTAGCATTTGTTGAAGAGCTGGTTTGGTGGTGCTGAATTCTCTCAGCTTTTGCTTATCTGTAAAGCTTTTGAATTCTCCTTCATATCTGAATGAGATCCTTGCTGGATACAGTAATCTAGGTTGTAGGTTATTCTCTTTCATTACTTTCAGTATGTCCTGCCATTCCCTTCTGGCCTGGAGGGTTTCTATTGATAGATCAGCTGTTATCCTTATGGGAATCCCTTTGTGTGTTATTTGTTGTTTCTCCCTTGCTGCTTTTAATATTTGTTCTTTGTGTTTGATCTTTGTTAATTTGATTAATATGTGTCTTGGGGTGTTTCGCCTTGGGTTTATCCTGTTTGGGACTCTCTGGGTTTCTTGGACTTGGGTGGCTATTTCCTTCCCCATTTTAGGGAAGTTTTCAGCTATTATCTCCTCGAGTATTTTCTCATGGCCTTTCTTTTTGTCTTCTTCTTCTGGGACTCCTATGATTCGAATGTTGGGGCGTTTCACATTGTCCCAGAGGTCCCTGAGGTTGTCCTCATTTCTTTTGATCCTTTTTTCTTTTTTTCCTCTCTGCTTCATTTATTTCCACCATTTTATCTTCTACCTCACTTATCCTATCTTCTGCCTCCGTTATTCTACTCTTGGTTCCCTCCAAAGTGTTTTTGATCTCATTCATTGCATTATTCATTTTTAATTGACTCTTTTTTATTTCTTCTAGGTCTTTATTAAACATTTCTTGTATCTTTTCAATTTTTGTTTCCAGGCTATTTATCTGTAACTCCATTTTGTTTTCAAGATTTTGGATCATTTTATTATCATTATTCTAAATTCTTTTTCAGGTAGATTCCCTATCTCCTCCTCTTTTGTTTGACTTGGTGGGCATTTTTCATGTTCCTTTACCTGTTGGGTATTTCTTTGCCTTTTCATCTTGTTTAGATTGCTGTGTCTGGAGTGGACTTTCTGTATTCTGGAGGTCTGTGGTTCCTTTTTATTGTGGAGGATTTACCCAGTGGGTGGGGTTAGACGATTGGCTTGTCAAGATTTCCAGGTTAGGGAAGCTTGCGTCAGTGTACTGGTGCGTGGAACTTGATTTCTTCTTTTTGGAGAGCAATGGCGTGCCCAGTAATGAGTTTTGAGATGGGTCTATGTGTTAGGTGTGACCTTGGGCAGCCTGTATGTTGACATTCGGGGCTATGTTCCTGTGTTGCTGGAGAATTTGCGTGGTATGTCTTGCTCTAAAACTTACTGGCTCTTGGGTGGTGGTTGGTTTCAGTGTAGGTATGGAGGCTTTTGGACGGTCACTTATTGCTTAAAGTTCCATGTAGTCAGGAGTTTTCTGGTGTTCTCAGGTTTTGGGCTTAAGTTTCCTGCCTCTGGATTTCAGTTTTATTCTTCCTGTAGTCTCAGGACTTCTCCAACTATACAGCACTGATAATAAAACTTCTAGGTTAATGGTGAAAAGATTCTCCCCCGTTAGGGACACCCAGAGAGGTTCACAGAGTTACATGAACAGGAGAAAAGGGAGGAGGGAGATAGAGATGAGCAGGAGGAGGAAAAGGGGGACTCAAGAGGAGAGAGACAGATCTACGCAGCTGTCTGTTCCCAGAGTGTTCTCCATATCTCAGACACCTACAAGGATTCACAGAATTGGATTGCGAAGAGAAGGGGAAAGGAGGAAATAGAGGTGTTCTGAGGTAGAAAACAGAGAGTCAAGATTGGGAGAGAATAATCTTCGGTTTAAAGATAGGGCTTCTCTTTTTTGTTTTTTTTTGTAAGGTTATAGTGTAGTGAAAATGAAAATGAAGAGTAGTAGAGGAGTACTAGAGGACTTTAAAAGAAATAAGAGAAAAAGAAAAATAGAAAATAAAAGAGAAAACGGAAAGGAAAAAAAAGAAGAAAAAAGAAGAAAAAGAAAAAAAAGAAAAAAAACAAAACAAAAGAAAGAAAGAAAGAAAAAAATTTTTTTCCCCTAATTAAAAAAATCGTAAAAATCTATGAAAATGAAAGTTAAGGAGTAATGGGGGAGTAATAGGGAATTTTAAAGGGAAATAAAAGAGAAAAAATAAAAAAGAAAAAATATAAAAAGAAAAAAATTTTTTTTTTTTTTTTCCTTACTTAGAAAAAAAAAAGTAAAAATATATCTAGGAGTTTCTCTGGAGCTGTTGCTGTCAGTGTGGGTTCGGCTCAGTTTCAGATAGCTCCTCGTTCCAGCTTACACTTCTCGATATCTACAGGGCCCTTCCGGTGAAGTCGGTGTTTTCTACAGGGATTTTAATCTGTTGCACCAGTCCCTTCTGAAGCGGTTCCCTTTGTTTATTTGGCTTCTGTTTGCCGGTCTCTTCAGAGCCTCATTTCTGCCCTGACACAGGCGGGCGGAGGTGGACTCTTATTCAGTTAGCTAGTTCCGTTGCGCTGCTGGGAGGGGCTGACGCTGCGGGGAGGGGCTGACGCTGCGGGGATGGGCTGGCGCTGTGGGGCGGGGCTGACGCTGCGGGGAGGGGCTGGCCCTGCGGGGGCGGGCTGGCGCTGCCGGGAGGGGCTGACGCTGCTTTCTCCGTCTGCGCTGCTCAGGCTCCCGGCTGTTCTATATGGAGCGCGCCCCGCTGCGCTAGGTTCCAGCCCTCGGGTGTTACACAAAAGCGCGGAAGGAAAAGCTGCGCCTGCTCTCTGTGCCTTCCCCGTCAGAGCGGTCCAGGCAGCGAGGGGCTTGATGGGCGCACTATCCCCAGGTGTGGCGCACTCACTCCCTTCCGCGGACCCAGTCTCAGTTTCCGCTGGCGCCAGTCGGGTGCGCGCGCCTTCCGCCCTCTGCGTTAGGTTCCAGCCCTCGGGTGTTACACAAAAGCGCGGAAGGGAAAGCTGCGCCTGCTCTCTGTGCCTTCCCCATCAGAGCGGTCCAGGCAGCGAGGGGCTTGATGGGCGCGCTATCCCCAGGTGTCTCTTCTAGGTCTTTATTAAACATTTCTTGCATCTTTTCAATCTTTGTCTCCAGGCTATTTATCTGTAACTCCATTTTGTTTTCAAGATTTTGGATCATTTTTATTATCATTATTCTAAATTCTTTTTCAGGTAGATTCCCTATCTCCTCCTCTTTGTTTGACTTGGTGGGCATTTTTCATGTTCCTTTACTTGTTGGGTATTTCTTTGCCTTTTCATCTTGTTTAGATTGCTGTGTCTGGAGTGGACTTTCTGTATTCTGGAGGTCTGTGGTTCCTTTTTATTGTGGAGGATTTACCCAGTGGGTGGGGTTAGACGATTGGCTTCTCAAGGTTTCCCGGTTAGGGAAGCTTGCGTCAGTGTACTGGTGCATGGAACTTGATTTCTTCTTTTTGGAGAGCAATGGAGTGCCCAGTAATGAGTTTTGAGATGGGTCTATGTGTTAGGTGTCACCTTGGGCAGCCTGTATGTTGACGTTCGGGGCTATGTTCCTGTGTTGCTGGAGAATTTGCGTGGTATGTCTTGCTCTAAAACTTACTGGCTCTTGGGTGGTGGTTGGTTTCAGTGTAGGTATGGAGGCTTTTGGACGGTCACTTATTGCTTAAAGTTCCATGTAGTCAGGAGTTTTCTGGTGTTCCCAGGTTTTGGGCTTAAGTTTCCTGCCTCTGGATTTCAGTTTTATTCTTCCTGTAGTCTCAGGACTTCTCCAACTATACAGCACTGATAATAAAACTTCTAGGTTAAAGGCAAAAAGATTCTCCCCCATTAGGGACACCCAGAGAGGTTCACAGAGTTACATGAAGAAGAGGAGAGGGAGGAGGGAGATAGAGATGAGCAGGAGGAGAAAAAGGGGGACTCAAGAGGAGAGAGAGAGATCTACGCAGTTGTCTGTTCCCAGAGTGTTCTCCGTAGCCCAGACACCTACAAAGATTCACAGAATTGGATTGGGAAGAGAAGGGGAAAGGAGGAAATAGAGTTGTTCTGAGGTAGAAAACAGAGAGTCAAGATTGGGAGAGAATAACTCCTGAATAAAAATGGGAACTGAATTTCGGTTTAAAAATAGGGCTTCTCTTCTTCTTTTTTTTTGTAAGGTTATAGTGTATTGAAAATGAAAATTAAGGAGTAGTAGAGGAGTACTAGAGGACTTTAAAAGAAATAAGAGAAAAAGAAAAATAGAAAATAGAATAGAAAAAGGAAAGAAAATAAAAGAAGAAAAAAAAAATTTTTTTTCCCCTAATTAAAAAAATCATAAAAATCTATGAAAATGAAAGTTAAGGAGTAATGGGCGAGTAATGGGGAATTTTAAAGGAAAATAAAAGAGAAAAAATAAAAAAATAAAAATTAAAATTTTTTTTTTCTTACTTAAAAAAAAAAAAAAGTAAAAATATACCTAGGAATTTCTCTGGAGCTGTTGCGGTCAGTGTGGGTTCGGCTCAGTTTCAGATAGCTCCTCTTTCCAGCTTACACTTCTTGATATCTACAGGCCCCTTCTGGTGTAGTCGGTGTTTTCTACAGGGATTTTAATCTGTTGCACCGGTCCCTTCTGAAGCGGTTCCCTTTGTTTATTTGGCTTCTGTTTGCCGGTCTCTTCAGAGCCTCATTTCCGCCCTGACACAGGCTGGCGGAGGTGGACTCTTATTCAGGTAGCTAGTTCCGTCGCTCTGCGGGGAGGGGCTGGTGCCGCGGGGAGGGGCCGCCGCTGCTTTCTCCGTCTGCGCTGCTCAGGCTCCCGGCTGCTCCGTACGAGCGCGCCCCGCGCTGCGCGCGGTTCCAGCCCTCGGGTGTTCCACAAAAGCACGGAGCAAAAAGCTGCGCCTGCTCCCTGTGCCTTCCCCGTCAGAGCGGTCGATGGGCGCACTCTCCCCGGGTGCGGCGCGCCCACTCCCTTCCTCAGTCCCAGTCTCAGTTTCCGCTGGCGCCAGTCAGGTGCGTGCACCTTCTGCCCTCCGCGTCCCCAGCCCCAGTCCCTGCCCGCGCCAATCGGGTGTCTGCGCCCTGTGTCTCGCTGCGACCTTCTCCTCCCCACTGCCTCCTGCCTCCGGCGGGGTTGGGCCGGTCCGCAGCCTGCGAGCTCTTCTCTGGACTTTCTTGGTCACTTTGTTCTGCGAACTGCCGGCAGTGTGTTCGGGCCGGTTAATTTTCGCTCTCTCTTTTGCTCTCCCACCAGTTTAAGTTGGCAACTCACAGAAGCTCCCTCCGATTGTCCTCAGGGCACTCAGGCCCAGACCCTACCCCAAGCAATGCCGCCTGAGACTCCCTTCCTGGACGGATCTCCGTCCTTAGCTCTTTTGCCTCACTTTTTATCTTTTATATTTTGTCCTACCTCCTTTCGAAGACAATGGGCTGCTTTTCTGGGAGCCTGATGACCTCAGCTAGCGATCAGAAGTTGTTTTGTGAAGTTTGCTCTGCATTCAGTTATTCTTTTGATGAATTTGTAAGAGAGAAAGTGGTCTCCCCATCCTACTCCTCCGCCATCTTGGCTCCTCCTGTATTGAGGTTCTTTTGTAGATGGCAAGATTTTATTTGGAAAGCTAGAATAAATGTTTTCTTTTACAAAAATTCACTTTATTTACATGGCCAGTGAAGTCTACGACCTCCAAGGTTTGCTTTTACTTTTTAAAATATTTGTTCCTAGATTCTTAAAAAATCTAGAAAGGAAAATAAACTCATTGTGGAATATAGTTTACTTTTTTAAAAAATTTTTTTAGTGAAAGGGTGGTAGTATTTCCATTTTAAAAGATTAAAATATATTACAAATGAGGGAATCTGCTTTCTATTGCGTGTATCAATGTACATAAATACATATTTATGTAGGTATATGTGTCATTATCTTTATTTCCTTATTTTCAAAGAGAGATGTGTATCATGTATAGTTTAATGATCCAGACCATTATTATAGCCCATAAGTATGGAAAAATCATGAAAAATCTTTTGGCTTAGGTTGAAAGTAAAACTCAGGTCTGAGATCTTAACCATTTAAAGCCTTGAAATCTAATAAATTAAGCATCATTGAGCCTGGTCCCATCCTTCATAACAGCTCTCTAGAGAAAAGCCTAAAAGCCGGGGCACTCTAAGATGAGCTGTGGATGATTCAGTAGGTGGCACAATTTTCACTGAGTCAGTACTGAACTGATGCCCCAGCATGGTATGAGGGGGCACTGCACTGCTGGAGGTGTCGTCTAATGGATGAGGGTAAAACCAAGGTCTTGACCACCAGCAGTTATTAAAAATCCCATGGCACTTTTCAAAAGAGTAAAGATGATGTTAAACCCTGTGTCCTGGCTAATTTCCAAATTGGGCAATTATATTCTGCCTACTTAAAATTTCTCTGTAATTTTAGTTGGATAATATATTCCCCATCTTCTGCCCTATGCTTTTGCTATTTTGAGTTTAGAGGTGGATGCATTTCTGTGGTGAGGGAAGTGATGCTTCTTTGAAATATGTCTTGCAAGGTCTGAGATCAGAGAATGAAGGTATGACATCCATCTATCAGAACAGGTGCCATATTAGTTTGTTTCCCTTGTGATTAGGCTGAGTATAAGAAAATTGCCAAATAAGTGTCTTTAAAAATAGCCTCGTCAGGTAGTCAGAGGTGCTATGCTTGCAAAGGTTTCTAAGATGGATATTTTAATTCTATTAAGTTGTGACTAAGAAATGAGGCTTCTCTTGAAGTGAATATATTATGTAAATACTAACAATTTAAGCATACAATTATAGACATTTAATAGGAATAATTAAATTTTCCAACATTTGCCTAGCAAGGCCTATCATAGTCACTCTAAAACATTAGTTACCGTATCATTTTTCACTTATAATATATTAGAATTCTCTCCAGACCAATATTTGTTAAGAGAAGGTCACAGTTGGGGAACAAATGGAATGCATTTCTTAAAAAATAAAAATAATAAGATAATTGTTGGTTAGCATGCCTTGGATTTGGATAAAACATACAAAAAACATTCCTAAGGAAAAAACCAGTAGTGGGCTGTGTGAGGCCAGACCCACATTTCCGAATTGTGTTTCCAGTTTCACACAATACTCCTAGAAAAAATGTATAGTAGGAATTTAGTCTCATAGATGGTAACATTTACATTTATCCTGACTATTTAGATGCTTGCCTATAAAATGATAAAAACTATCAACTCATTTTTCTTAAGTACAAAATATTTTTCTGCAAAAAACAAAGATCAATCTAATTTCTTAGAGAAACTTCAGAAGTACTTTCATATGTTAACTTTTTGGAACAAAATCTTTCCAAGTAGTCTTAAAATGCTGTGTTTCTTTTTTTTTTTCTTTTTCTTCTTTTTTTTTAAGGTTTCTATTTCTAACAATTTTAAATTATTACAAACTCTTTTCCAAGTAACTTCAAGTCATTCTGCTTTAAAGATATATTATAAACTTATTTTGTGCTCATTAATATTAGCGTTAATACCAGAGAATGCTTCAAAGCGAAAGAAAATTTTGACAGCATGCAGAGACAGTACTAAATACAATAGTAAATAAATATAGTAATGCTGTGGCTGCCTATTAAAGAAATCACTTGAATAGGAAACATCATCTATGGAATTTGAACTTGCCTTCAGCAGAAAATATTATGTTTTTAGCCTAGCTTTGACAAGTACAACAGTTTTGAGTAACAGTAAGAGTTCACTTTGTGATAGGAAAAGTAGTCACTCTGATCACTTTGTCTTTTTAGTATGCAGCCCAGAGGATTCAGAAAAAGATTACATTTACCATAATTAACATATATGTAAATGGAGATCATGGCTATGAATGATAAATTTTCATAGCAATTTAAATCTTGTACAAATTAATCAACCATACAGACACTTGATTAATGAAAGGCAATGTCACTTTAAAATGCAACATGTTAATATATATTACTGTTATCACAGATCAAAGAATCTTTAAATGTAAACCAATTAGAACAAAGTTCAATCTACATTTTTTAACAAATTTAATTCCCTTGTAATTATGATCATAACTGAAAAATTATGTCATTCCACTTTATATTTATTTACTAATTTTAGTGAAAAGTTGTAGAAATGAATTTTGGGTGCTTCATCATAGTGACTGAATTCCTAAAGTATAAGATTACAGCACAGTACAGTGAATACAAAAAACAATTACATACTGGTTGAAAAATATTTATTCCCATGTCAGGCCAAATTTAGAAGTTTTCTTCTAATTTCCCATTTTTGCTCTCACTAAGGGAATTATATTCAAGAGATTACTAAATGATTGATATTCTCACTCAGTACAATGTTTGAGATGAGATTTTACAGAGAGCTATTTTTCTTGGTCTTTGAGGGATTAAAAGGGAAAACTCTTGCAGACTTGAATTTATTGAGGATAGTTTTTATTTTCATGGTGAAAATGAATTCCTAATTTCCAGAAAAAAATCTTTTTTAAAAAATATAAAATTTACAGTTAATAGATAAATACATGTTCAAAATTTATGGTCTGAAATGAAATAGAAATTTCCTGTATGTTTTCTGCAAGCAGAATTTAGGCATAAAAAGAAACGGGCTGCTTTGCAAAGTCAATATGAGTTGTATTTTACAAGGGAAACCCTACAATTGGTCATTAATTTTTATCAGTAAATTGGAAGCCTAAGTTGTTGCCAAATTTACCACTTAAACCAGTACATCACAAAATGTAGGGTTGATAAAGAATTGATAAAATAAATCAAGAAAGAAAGCATCCTATACTAGATGGAAGGATGAAAGCAATGTGATACTGAGTTCTATGTTAAACTCCTAATGGCTAACAATTATTGTGCATTTTCTATGTGTCATGTGCTATATTAAGAACTTGGCACTTTAAAAATACACATTTGTGATTTAATTATTAAATCATTTAATCCTGATAACACCTGTATAGAAAAGAATTATTACTTCCCTGAAATCGAAGTAAAATTGGAATTTTGATCTTAGTTCTCAAGGCAAATTTGTGTTCTTTAAATGCTATGCCATACTGCCTCTCCATGACTATGTGATATTTTTTATCATTGTCTTTATATCTAGCCTCTTAAACAGTCTCATTAGAGCTATAATGCTGCTGCTGTTGGTATAGGAGCTCACTGTGAGAACCACTGCTAATGCACAACAAATTCTGTAAAAAGTTTAAATAGGACCACAATATCACGAATAAAGTTTAACCCAGTCTGTTGGAATTGTAATAAAACCTGCCTTTCATACATTTCATTCCTTTCCTGGAATATGAGGAAAATAGATGAATAGATAGATAAAATATTTGAAAGCCCATTTAGTCATTAAATGAGCATTTACTTCTTAGCCAGGATCTGCACTAAGTGCAAGGAATACAACAATAAATCAGGCTCCTATGCCCAGGAGTATATGGTAGTGAGAAAGGCACAGAAGTAAACTGCCAACTATAAGACTTCGTGATAAGTTAAGGGTTAATTCACGTTGCTGTGGGAGTGCCTAAGACAGCCCTCAGTGATGGAAAAAATAGTTAAACTCTAAAACTTCAGCAGTTTTGTACAGCATAGTAAAAGTGGGAATTCTAGGGAAGTCAGTGCTTCAGTGTTAGTCACTAAAGGTGTCACTTTAAGAAAAAACCTTCAGGCAAGGCAAAAATTGCAAGGATCATAGGCAACACCCAGTTGTAGACTATACAGGCTTTTAATGAATATTATAGAAAGAAATGATGATCATTATTTTAAAGTCACAGAAAAACCCTAAATAAAAGTAGTTTAAACAATTTTTCTCTCACATTCATTAATTTAAGATTAAAAGATTAAGATTAAAGGAGTATGTCAAGGCTGTATATTGTCACCCTACTTATTTAACTTATATGCAAAGTATATCACGCTAAACGCCCGGCTGGATGAAGCATAAGCTGGATTCAAGATTGCTGGGAGAAATATCAATAACCTCAGATACCCAAATGACACCACCCTTATGGCAGAAAGCAAAGAACACCTAAAGAGCCTCTTGATGAAAGTGAAAGAGGAGAGTGAAAAAGTTGGCTTAAAACTCAACATTCAAAAAACTAAGATCATGGCATCCAGACTCATCACTTCATGGCAAATAGATGGGGAAACAATGGAAACAGTGACAGACTTTATTTTTTGGCTCCAAAATCACTGCAGATGGTGACTGCAGCCATGAAATTAAAAGACACTTGCTCCTTGGAAGAAAAGCTATGACCAACCTAGACAGCATATTAAAAAGCAGAGACATTATTTTGCCAACAAAGGTCCATCTAGTCAAAGCTATGGATTTTACAGTAGTCATGTATGGATGTGAGATTTGCCCTGTAAAGAAAGCTGAGCACCAAACAATTGATGCTTTTGAACTGTGGTGTTGGAGAAGACTCTTGGACTGCAAGGAGATCCAGCCAGTCCATCCTAAGGGAGATCAGTCCTGAGTGTTCATTGGAAGGACTGGTGTTGAAGCTGAAACTCCAATACTTTGATGGGAAGAGCTGACTCATTTGAAAAGATCCTAATGCTGGGAAAGATTGAAGGCAGGAGGAGAAGGGATTGACAGAGGATGAGATGGTTGGATGGCATCACCGACTCAATGAACATGAGTGTGAGTAAGCTCTGGGAGTTGGTGATGGACAGGGAGGCCTGGCGTGCTGCAGTCCATGGGGTCGCAAAGAGTCAGACACAACTGAGCCACTGAACTGACTGACTAAAAGGAGTCCAGTGCTGCCTTAGCAGCTCCATAAAATCACAAAAGATGCAAGCTCCTTCCTTCCAGCACAAATACTTCGCCACTCCTAGGATGTGGTCCTCAATCTCACAGTCCAAGATCACCATTAAAATCTAGCTTTCCTATCTATCTTCCAGGCAAGAAAAAAAAAAAAAGAAGAAAAGAAAAAAAGACTCAACCCTCTTTTGTTTTTAAGGAGACTCTCCTGATGTACCCCTGGACACTTTCACATATATACATATTACTTGTCTGTTGTTGTTATTTTTAGTCACTAAATTGTGTCAAACTCTTTGCGACTATAGCCGCATGGACTGTAGCCGGCATGTCCATGGAATTTCGCAGGAACCACATGTCCAGGCTTGTGGCTCACCTGGTAAAGAATCTGCCAGCAATGAGGGAGACCTCGGTTCGATCCCTGAGTTGGGAAGATCCCCTGGAGAAGGGAATGGCTACCACTCCTGTAGTCTGGCCTGGAGAATTCCATGGACGGTATAGTCCTTGGGGTCCCAAAAAGTCGGACATGACTGAGCGGTTTTCACTTTCACATGTCCAGGCTCCTTTGTCCATGGGATTTCCCAGGCAAGAATACTGAAGTAGTTTGCCATTTCCTTCTCCAGGGTATCGTCCCAACCCAGGGATCTAACCCATATCTCCTCTTTTGGCAGGCAGATTCTTTACCACTAAGCCACCAGGGAAGCCTATATATCTCTACCAGAACTAAATCAAATGACCATACATTTAGCAGCAAATGAAGCTAAGAAATGTAGTCACTTAGATGACTGACCAACATACTCACCTAAAACAAGGTGCCTGCCACAGTCATGATTTTATTTTCTTAGCTCATAGAGGTGGCAATCACTATAAATAGAGAAAAAGAATGCTTTTTTTCTTCCTTAACCTTCCCAAGATACTCATTCCTTTGAGCAGATTGAAATCTTTGCCACCTTATCTGTTTTGAAGGTAGGGCATAGAATCTCACTGCTTTTCGATTCTGAGATATAATCAGTAAACATAAGATATCTTTTAATTATAAATTGAGTCTTAGGTATGTGTGAAAAATAATATTTACATAGCATCCTTAAGATTAAAAAAACTAAACGGTCCCTTTTCATGACTCCTAAATGTCAAATTATTAAAATTGTAATGGTAGTATAAATATGAGAGATGATAATTAAATCATTTCACCATTCATTTATCTGTTTGTTCATTCTACAAATACATACTGAAAGTACCAGACTCTGTTCTAAGTGTTAAAAATAAAAATTAGCAATACAGTTGTGGTATGTTATGGTGAATACTTTCTAATGAGAGAAAAAAGATAATAAACAACTAAATATATATAAACATTATAATTTCATATATTTTAAGTGATCTTATGAGCTGAATTATATCCCCCCAAAATTCACATGTTGAATCCCTAACTGCAGTACCTCAGAATGTGATTGCATTTGGAGACTGGGCCTTTAAAGAGGTAGTTACATTAAAATGATGCCCTTAGAGTGGACCCTAATCCAGTCTGATTGGCATCCTCATAAGAAGAGGAGATGAGGACACGCAGAGCAACAGCTAGCTCCTGTGTGTGCATGGAGGGGTGCCTAGGTGAAAAGGCAGTGAGCGGGTGGCCATCTGCAAGTCAAAGACAGAAGCCTTAGAGAAAACCAACTATGTTTGGACTTGCAGCCTCCAGAACTGTAAGAAAATTAGTTTCTGTTACTTAGGCCACCTGATCTGTTGTGCTTATTATGGAAACCCTAGCAAACTAATATAGGTTCTAAAATGAAAATAAAATAGTAAATGGGAGATTATTTAGATTGGTGGTCAAGAAAGAAACTTTTTTTGAGTTATAATTGATTCACAGTATTGTGTCAATTTCAGCTGTACAGTACAGTGATTCATATATATATATAGATAGATATTCATATATTATTTTCCGGGTTCTCTTCCATTATAAGTTTTTATAAGATATTGAACATAGTTTCTTGCGCTGCACAGTAAGTCCTTGTTGTTCATCTATGTCACATGTAGTAGTGTATATCTGTTAATCCCATGTTCCTAATTTATACCTCTTCCACCTTTCCCCTTTGGTAACCATAAGTTTATTTTCTCTGTCCATTTCTATTTCATAAATTCTTATTATTTTTTTATTTTCTTTTATTAATTTTTTGATTTCACATGTTACTGATATTGAATAATATTTGTCTTTGTCTGACTTGCTTCACTTAGTATGATCATCTCTAGGTTCATCCACTTTACTACAAATGTCATTATTTCATTATCTTTTTATGACTAATATTCCATTTTGTGTGTCTGTATTTGTACCTTCTTTATCCACTCATCATTTGACAGACCTTTAGGTTGCTTCTATGTCTTGTCTATTGTCAATAAGGCTGCTGTGGACATTAGGGTACATGTATCTTTTCAAATTAGAGATTTCATCTTTTCAGTATATATACCCAGGAGTAGGATTGTTGGATCATATGGTAACTCTCATTTTAGTTTTTTAAGGAACCTTCATACTCTTCCATAGTACTACACCAGTTTACATTTCTGCCAACGTGTAGGAAGGTTCCTTTTTTCACACCCTTTCCTGCATTTACTATTTGAGACTGTTTGATGATGGCCATTCTGACCAGTGTGAGGTAATACCTCATTGTAGTTTTGATATGCATTTCTCTGATAATTAGCGATTTTGAGCATCTTTACATGTGTGTGTTGGCCATTTGTAAGTCCTCTTTGGAGAAATGTCTATTTAGGTCTTCTGCCCATTTTTTGATTGTTGTTTGTTTCTTTGATATTGGGTTGTATGACCTGTGTGTATATTTTAGAAATTAAGCGCTGGTCAGTTGCATCATTTCCAAGTATTTTCTCTTATTCTTTGTGTTGTCTTTTTGTGGTTTTTTTGGTTTGTTTGTTTTTAATAATTTGCCTTGCTGTGCCAAAGCTTAGAAGTTTGATTAGGTCCCACTTGTCCATTTTTTATATATATCAACTTTTAAACTGAGACCGAAATGATGCAAAAGAATCAACCATATAAATATCCAAGGATGTATTAATGTGTTCTTAGAAGAAGAAACATCTAATGTAATGGTCCATTTTGTCGTAAACAAAATAAGCAAAAAGCCAAATAGGCACATATTAATTTTCATCATCAAAAAATTGTTTGCTCAGTGACTCAGTTCATCGTGCTATGGAAGCCTTGTGGAGCACAAATAGAAAGTGATATAGTAGGCCATTAGTAATGTTATAGTTACTATTTCATTGCACATACACTTGTCATTGACTATATAGTGTCTAAATAACTTTACAGTTTCAGTTACAAATTTAACAAATTTATTAGCTATTAGCCAAATATTCACTTTACTCTATAACCACTAGTACACTAATTTTATACAAATAGATTTTGACTATAGAATTGAACTCTTTCAGATATGATAGAAAAAAAAAATTAGAGCTTGGTTCTAATTCAGACTTATCTTCTTAAACGAGCCTTTTACAAAATAGTCATTGGATACCTAAGAATACAAGATATTAAATAGTTTCATGTTTTCTCCAGAATGTAGTAAAAATGATTATCATTGTTTTTGTATTCTTTTCTGCCAAATAATCAACTTGAATTTCACATCATGACTTTTTAAAAGAGTGTCAGGAAAAGCATCTCTCTCAGTTCTTCCTACCATTTTTGTTACTAATGCTTTCACTCAAATTCTAGAATTCTTTATAGATAAAAATAATAAGACAGTGCTTTACACATTATCAGAATTGACAAGCCTCTTATTGTATGGTGACAGACTTAAGCAAAAGAAAGCAAGCTGTAATTTGGTCATATTAATGTAAACAAGCATCTTATTTAGAAAGGAATAAAAAGAGCTACAGGAAATGCATTTGTTAACATGAGAAAAAAGTTGCAAGAGCCAAATTCAGAGTACCTGAATATTCCTGATTAGTAACAAAATTCCTAAATGGGAGGGAGAAAAGGTTTATATTAGATGACTTGGCCACAGCACTTTAATAATTAAGAGCAATTTTGTAAATGTGACATACAGGCTAGAAAATTCTATATGTTTTATGTATTTTTTTTTAACATTTTCCCTCTTATATGTTTTTATATATTTTTCCTCTTATGTCAAAGGAAACATTTCTAACTTATACCTCATATTGTTTTATGAAAAAATTAAAATAACAACTCTAAGCAGCACTAGCTCAATTTAAATCCCATTTAGTGGTCCCAGTATAGTTTTTATATCATGCAAAAAAAGCCATCATAATTTGCATCCCATCAACTATTCCCTTAACTCTAGAGAGCTATCATGCCACTCCTAGAGTAGGTCTCTAGGGTTGAAACCTGTTCTATCACTCCTACGCTAGATCTATTTGGTAGTAAAATCAGGGTTACTAGCCTCGTGCCCCTTACCTGGGAAAAAAAACTCTGTATTAACCCTGTCTTCCCTCTTCTCAGAAAACTGGTAATAAATTTTGTCCTTTTACTCTCTGCTTTTTTTAATTTCTGGCATTCCAGGAGTTGTTAGACTTGTCTCTCCAGCTCTTTCCTGGAAATAAGAGCGCTGACATGCTGTTTTAATATTCTAAGTTTTTGGAATTTATCTGCCTTGAGCATTTTCTCCTTTTCAGTCAATATTTTTAAAATTACCAGCAGCTATCTCTCAACATATTCCTACAAATACCATCTCTCTCCATCTGTTTTATTTCTTAGTCTTTTCTTTTCTTCTTTACCAGTCCAACTATTTCACCTGTAAATGGATTCTTAGACTCTTAATAATCTCACTCTCTCTCTCTCTTTTTAGAGTTACCTTCTAAGGTATTTCCATGTCTTTAACTTATATTATAGTAGCTTTGCTGACTTAACCAAAATTATGCTGGAAAACATAAGCTTTGCAAAATATCAACAATACCAGTGAATCAGAGAAGTTTTATGGGATCAAGTCTGAGTTATTTAATGATATTGGGCATCTGGTAACCTTAGCATAAAACCTTATCTTTAGTTCTTTCTGCTCAGTATCTGCTCACAAGCATAATATTAACTTTTAAAGTTTTGACATTTAAAGTATTGAAATGAAAAATAGAATCATTACTTATTTAAAAAGTCTCTACAAGATTCTAATCATCTAGCTGGAGTGAATTATAGTATTGAATACCTATTTGTTACCTACTGTCTTAAGGGATTCAGAAAACATGACTGCTATCTTTCACTGAGGGAGACCAATAGTATCCATCATCTGGCTCTGCCACTTAAGACCCATCAGCTAATATAATTATATTTTCTTTCTCTATTACTAACTCTGCCATTGTTGTACCTGTTCTTAATGAAGGAGATTTCCCAACCAAAATATTGACATGTGCTGTGAAGAATGCTTTCAATTACATTGACAACAACTCCTCTGGCTACTTTACGAGAGGATTTTTAAAAATGTATTTTCAATGTATCCTCACAAGTGAAATCCAGTCTTCAGAAATGGTAATATCAAAGCTTAAAATATATGAATAGATTTTCCAGAAATCCACCTTTATCTAAATATAGAATAATAATAAGGTCATTTGTGGCCCAGATTTATTTCTCCAACATGGTTACATTTAAAAACTCATGGGAAGGCATCTACAAACCTTGTACAGCAATCTTTGTTTTCAGCCAAGGAAACCTAGAAGTCTGTGTTGGAACTATTAAGATGAATATAACTGAAGACACTGGACTGAAATTCTTGCCAATTTACAACAAACAATTTAACACTATAGATGCACATATAGGCACTAATTGTTCTATAAATAGCAATGCATCCTTGTTAAGATGTTTTCTAATAAATGTTGGATTTAATAAGAAATTTATTCTTTCATTTTACATTTGTCCCCTTAAGGATCTAGCAGAAAGCTAGCTTAATACTAATGCAAAGGCTTAAGCTTTGACGATTCAATAAGGCTGATAAATGATTCTCTTAAATTATCTCCCTTCGAAATTTCCATAAAACTCACAAAAACTTAGATTCTTTGCTTGTATTAATATTTAATATTTGGATCCACTTTATACATTTTTGTTTGTTTTTGAGAAATACTGTAACTTATTAAGAATTCTAACATAAGAGGGATGATCTGCAATTAAATCATATTTCTTAAGAATTGATTGTTACCATTTCTGACAACTTTTTCCAAAACTGGCTTGTCTATATGCTTACAGCATTATGATAAGTCTCAGTTTCCATGAAGAACTGTATTATCAATCTATTAACTTTGACAATGTTATACAAAGAAAATACAATATGGAAAAGACAATCTCTTTGACAAGTGGTGCTGGGAAAGCTGGTCAACCACTTGTAAAAGAATGAAACTAGAACACTTTCTAACACCATACACAAAAATAAACTCAAAATGGATTAAAGATCTAAATGTAACAACAGATAAAACTCCTAGAGGAAAATGTAGGCAAAACTCTCTGACATAAATCACAGCAAGATCCTCTATGACCCACCTCCCAGAGTAATGGAAATAAAGGCAAAGATAAACAAATGGGGCCTAATTAAACTTAAAAGCTTTTGCACAACGAAGGAAACTATAAGCAAGGTGAAAAGACAGCCTTCAGAATGGGAGAAAATAATAGCAAACGAAGCAACTGACAAAGAATTAATCTCAAAAATATACAAGCAGTTCCTGCAGCTCAATTCCAGAAAAATAAACCACCCAATCAAAAAATGGGCCAAAGAACTAAACAGATATTTCTCCAAAGAAGACATACAGATGGCTAACAAACACATGAAAAGATGCTCAACATTACTCATTATCAGAGAAATGCAAATCAAAACCACAATGAGATACCATCTCACACCAGTCAGAATGGCTGCTATCAAAAAATCTACAAACAATAAATGCTGGAGAGAGTGTGGAGAAAAGGGAACTCTCTTACACTGTTGGTGGGAATGCAAACTAGTACAGCCACTATGGAGAACAGTGTGGAGATTCCTTAAAAAACTAGAAACAGAGCTGCCATACAACACAGTAGTCCCACTGCTGGGCATACACACTGAAGAAACCAGAACTGAAAGAGACACATGTACCCCAATGTTCGTCACAGCACTGTTTACAATAGCCAGGACATGGAAGCAACCTAGATGTCCATCAGCAGATGAATGGATAAGAAAGCTGTGGTACGTATACACAATGGAATATTACTCAGCTATTAAAAAGAATGCATTTGAATCAGTTCTAATGAGGTGGATGAAACTGGAACCTCCTAAACAGATTGAAGAAAGTCAGAAAGTAAAACACCAATATAGTATATTAACGCATATATATGGAATTTAGAAAGATGGTAACAATGACCCTATATGTGAGATGGCAGAAGAGACACAGATGTAAAGAACAGACTGTTGGACTCTGTGGGAGAAGGCGAGGGTGGGTTGATTTGAGAGAATAGCATTGAAACTTGTATATTATCATATGTGAAATAGATTGCCAGTCCAGGTTCGATGCATGAGGCAGGGTGTTCAGGGCTGGTACACTGGGATGACCCTGAGGGATGGGATGGGGAGGGAGGTGGGAGGAGGGTTCAGTATGGGGAAGTCATGTACACCCATGGCTGATTCATGTCAATGTATGACAAAAACCACTACAATATTGTAAAGTAATTAGCCTCCAATTAAAATAAATAAATTTTTTAAAATCTATTAACTTTGACAATGAAATATTATTCAGGCATGAGAAAGAAGGAAATCTTGCCTTTTGCAGCAGCATGGATGGACCTTAAGGGCATTATGATAAGTGAAATTAGTAAGACGGAGAAATATATGTACTATATAATATCATCTATATATGGAATCTATGAAAGCTAAGCTTTTACAGAAACAGAGAGTAGAATGGTGGTTACCAGGGACTGAGAAATGGGGAAAATGGGGAGATGTTGATCAAACAGCATAGCTTAGTTTTAAAGTGAGTATGTTCTAGGTGTCTAATGTACAATATTATTATAATAATTAACAATAGTGAAGGTTGAGAGATCTTCTCACACATACCAAAAAAGGTAATCATGTGAGGTGATAAAGTTGTTAACTAACCCTGCTGTGATAATCATTTCATAATATGTAAGTATCAAATAAACATATTGCATACCTTAAACTTGGGGCTTCCCTGGTAGCTCAAGATGATAAAGAATCCACCTGCAAGGTGGGAGACCCCGGTTTGATTCTTGGGTTGGGAAGGTCCTCTGAAGAAGGGATAGGCTACCCACTCCAGCATTCTTGGGCTTCCATGGTGGCTCAGATGGTAAAGAATCCACCTGTAATGAGGGAAATCTGGGTTTGATCCCTGGGTTGGGAAGATCCCCTGGAGGAGGGCATGGCAACCCAATCCAGTATTCTTGCCTGGAGAATCCCCATGGACAGAGGAGCCTGGTGGGGTACAGTCCAAAAGGTTTCAAAAAGTCTGACATGGCTGAGCGACTAAGCACACATAGCACATATTTTACACTTACAAAATGTTGTACGTCAATTACATCTCAGGAAAGCTGAGGGAAAAAAATCTAGGAACTTTGTATCAAAAATTGAGATCAATGACTTTTGAGATGTTTGTAGATATTCAGTTGAGATGATTGTAGATATTCAGTGAGTAGTTATGAAAGTATTTTAAAAAGTAAGAAGCTACTCTGGGGGATTTAAAGTCATTGTTTCATCTTTGGAGGTCACTGGAAAGGTTGCAAAAATACTCTAAATTTGTCAATAGAAAACAAGTAAAAATCATCCTTAATAGCATTAAACAAAATAGCCAATATTTAGTTGTAATTACACTTAAACAAATGTATGGTGGTGGTTTAGTCACTAAGTCATGTCTGACTCTTGCCACCTCATGGACTGTAGCCTGCCAGGCTCCTCCGTACATGGGATTCTCCAGGCAAGAATACTGGAGTGGGTTGCCATTTCCTTCTCCAGGGGATCGTCCCAACCCAGGAACTGAACTCAAGTCTCCTGCATTGCAGGCAGATTCTTTACCAACTGAGCTACGAGGGGAAACCTAAACAAATGTATACTGTATATCTATTACATATATTGCTTAGTGTTATGCTAAGGATCTGGGGAAATCAAAGAAGTGAATGAGACACGGTCCTGGCTTTCAAGATAATTTCAAGATAGTAATAAAGGCAGGCATTTGTTCTTGTTCAGTCACTCAGTCATGTCTGACTCTTTGTGACCTCATAGACTGCAGCACACCAGGCTTCCTTGTCCTTCACTATCTCCCAGAGTTTGCTCAAACTCACATCCATAGAATCAGTGATGCCATCCAACCATCATATCCTCTGTCATCCCATTCTCCTGCTTTCAATTTTTCCCAGCATCAGGGTCTTTTCCAGTGAGTTGGCTTTTCACATCAGGTGGCCAAAGTATTGAAGCTTCCATTTTAGCATCAGTCCTTCCAATGAATATTCAGAGTTGATTTCCTTTAGAATTGACTGGTTTGATCTCCTTGCTGTCCAAGGGACTCTGAAGAGTCTTTTTCAGCACCACAGTTCAAAAGCATCAATTCTTCAGCATGTTGCTGACTATAATTCAAGGGAGAATAAAGGCATAGTCAATGTGCATTATGGTCAAAGAGGAGGAGCAATTAAGTCTGACTAAGATAATTAAGGAATACTTTATAAAGGAAATACTACCTAAGTTTACTTTTGAAAGATGAATGAAAACTTAAATTGAAAAGAAGGAAAATTCCAAGATAGAAGAAGCAGTGTAATGTGGAGATAAGAGTGTGCTTGATGAATCTGAGATATGAAGATACAAGTGGTAAAGACCTGAATGATTAAGGATGGAGACAAATTAAGTTGACTGAGTCAGGCTTCCAGAAAATACTGCAACAGCACTTTTTCAAATGAGCTGGAAAATCAATACATAAGATTAGTGAGTACTAATAAACCATATAAAAGGTCCTAACCAGCAAAATATAGAAAATGAAAAGAAATAAACAGGTTTAAGCCATATTATTGCCATTGAATTCACTTGACTGAATGAAAGACTTGTAGAATCTCATTAATTTTGATTGGCAGGAGTCTAGAGAGTATATGTGGGAGTGAATTATACGAGTGTAGACCAAGGAAGAGAAACTATTAGGCTGGATTGGGTTGATAAGGGTTTATTCACTTGGAATTTGTGATTTAGTGTGTTGTCTTGAGAACGTAAGAGTGGTGTTAATTGTCTCGTAGGTTGGCTATTCAAAGTCCAGACTCGATCAGTTGGGTCCAATCCAGTGAGACTGAGTAACATCACTTCCCTGGTGCAACGTAGGGGAAGGAATTAAGTCTCAGAAAAATAATAATACTGGAAGGAGTTTATTATGTGTAACTGATTAGCCAATCTTTATATTACCCAAGAGGACCCTGAGGACATACTCTTTACCAAGACCTTAAGGAATCCTTTGATAAGGAAGAGTACTAGTATCATTGAACACTGAAGTAATGCTCTATGTTGATTATTCTATGTCAGAGAATAGTGGAAACAATGGAATTGCATTCCTTGACGATAGTGGAAATAATAGGATGCCAAAGAGTTAGAGGCCAATTAGGGGTCCTTATTCATGATAGACCAAGGTGGACACAATTTTCATAATAAGCCACAGAGCAGTGATAAAAATCCAAACATTTTGACCTATGGGGATGTTTGGTGGCACTAACTATGGAGACTTCAGAAACAAAAGGGCAGTCAACTAGGGAGCTTTTTGGCATGTGTAGGGGGAAAAATCCTGGGCCTAGTGGGCATAAAATTAAGTTGAGGTACAATAATGAGGATTTATTCTTTTCTTGTTCCTAGACTTAAGCTACTTTGCAGACCTGGAGATCTTTATTTGAGAAGGAGGCCAGGGCCTATATGGAATGACCTGGTAATAGGGTCAGAGATATAGCATGACTCTCCCTCCACATCTGCCTTAGAGGTACCTGCAGCTAGTTAACAATGATTGGGTCTAGAGCAGTAGTTCTTAAACTTACCTAAGCTTCAGAATCATACTGATGGAGGACTTTAAAAACATATCCCTGGGTCCTATTGATTTAGTAACTTTGGGGTGAAAAAAACCAGAATTTATGTTTCTAACAAGTTCTCAAGTGATGTTGGTGTTACTGGTTTAGAGGCCACTCTGAGAATCACTCCACCTGAGAAGGAAAGCAGATAGACCGCATGGGTTTGTTAGATATTGTCTTTTAAATGATTTCAGGCCTGCAGACCTGAAATACCACTGAAGTCCATTGGTCAGAGTTGGAATATTTGAAGATCTGATAATTCTGTATTATCGGATGGCCCAGGTCCATTTTCAGAAGGTATCTGGAGAGACTTCAGAACCATCTTTTCTTTTTTTTTCTTTCTAACAGGTCAAGAATATATGGTAAGAATAGGAAAATTTCTTAACATAGAATCCCCTAATATGGAGTGAGTTCTATTGCATAATAAGAGCCAAATGAAGCTCTTTGCCAAGATTAACCAAAAGCAATACCTCATCCCAAGAGAATGTGCCACTCCCAATACTTAAACAATTACAGAGATGGTGAATGCTATAATAGCCTCCTTTTCCTCTCTTGCTATGTAAAAGTCAGATGGGTCTTCAAGAATAAAGATATATTGTCAAAACTTAATCAAGTGATGGTGCTAATCACATCTGATATTCCCAGTGTAGTATCTTATGATGAAAGTGAAAAAAAAAAAAAAAAGATTTTGGAACTTGTTTGTAACTGATGTGGGTGACTTAAATAAATCAGATAGTTTTTGACTACTGGAAGAATATGTTACCAAATTTAAAAATTATTATCACAATGTAATGGCTACAGACATGAAACACATTTAAATATAACCATATAACTAATATTTTCTCTGTCACTTTGTTAAATCTGTGCTAGTTTCTGTGGTGTAAATTCTCTATCTATCTATCTATCTATCTATGGCTAGTTTTAAGCTAACAATGTGGTATCATTGAATGTAAAGTTAGAAAGAGATGGAAAGTAGCCTTTTATGCATTATTTTTGTCATACAGTTGCAATAGACTTAAATCTCAAGAACATATGCAATAGTAAAAAGTAGTAAAATAATTGAGAAATGATGAATTTTGAATACTTACTACTTTTCCTTTAAGTATAATTTATTTAGTTCTAAGTTTGTATAGCTTAATTTTTAATAACAGCTGTTTGACAAGGACTTGCAAGCCTCCAAAACTATACTAGCTTGTTTTCACTAACCAGTGCATGCTTGCTCTGCCACACTATTATAAAAATAAAATTGTAAAACAGCCCTGCTGTTATTTATCTCAGGATACTGTATTATCCCTTATGGTATTCTATATTTTGTCTGCACCTTGCAAATAAGTAGTTCCTTAATTAAACTCTTCTTAAATCACTCAGATAGAATGCACTTTCTGATAAAGTCTTGGTGGATAAAAGCATACATATGTTATTTAACTCTATAAAAAGAATGATAATTTCAAGGAATGAAAAGAAAAAAAGGAGGTATGAGGCCTAGAGCATTTCAAAGTTGGAGATGAAGAAAGAGAATGAAAAAAACTGTAAAGGAGACTGAGAAGTAACAGCCTATGAAATGGAAAGAAAAACAGAATAATGTATCCTGGATAGAATGAGAAGAAAGTGTTTTAAGAGGAAGCAATGATGAACTCTGGCAAATGTTTCAGTCAGTTCAGTTCAGTCACTCAGTCGTGTCCGACTCTGTGACCCCATGAACCACAGCACGCCAGGCCTCCCTGTCCATTACCAACTCCCAGAGTCCACCCAAACCCGTGTCCATTGAGTTAGTGATGCCATCCAGCCATCTCATCCTCTATCGTCCCCTTCGACTCCTGCCCTCAATCTTTCCCAGCATCAGGGTCTTTTCAAATGAGTCAGCTCTTCGCATCAGGTGGCCAAAGTATTGGAGCTTCAGCTTCAACATCAGTCCTTCCAATGAACATCCAGGACTGGTCACCTTTAGGATGGACTGGTTGGATCTCCTTGCAGTCCAAGGGGCTCTCAAGAGTCTTCACCAACACCACAGTTCAAAAGCATTAATTCTTTGGCACTCAGCTTTCATTATAGTCCAACTCTCACATCCATACATGACTACTGGAAAAACCATAGCCTTGACTAGACGGACCTTTGTTGGCAAAGTAATGTCTCTGCTTTTTAATATGCTGTCTACATTGGTCATAGCTTTTCTTCCAAGGAGAAAGCGCTTTTAATTTCATGGCTGCAGTCACCATCTGCAGTGATTTTGGAGTCCCAACAAATAAAAAGAGAAGTGAAAAGCAAAGGAGAAAAGGCAAATGTTTAGAAGTCAGGTAACACGAGGACTGATAACTGAACATTGGCTTTGGCAGGATAGGTTGTTGCAACCTTGCTATGTGTGCTTTCACTGGAGTGGTAAGAATGAAAATCTTATCATGGCAAGTTAAGAATGAGAAGTGATTAAGTAGTGACAAGAAGTATAGGATACTTTTATCGTGAGTTTTGCTCCTGAGGGAAGTAGAGGCAAGGTGATTTTAGCTGGGGGGAATGTGGAACTCATCATCCACTCTAATATGGAGATAGAAATATATGGGGATGAATAAAAATATGTTGGTATATATAACTGATGGGTTATGATGTGATTCTGTTCTGACTACTTCTGTTTCTCAAGTAAATATTAAGTAATGTCATTGCTCGAGAGTGAAAAAGAATGGGTTATTGAGGTTTATGGGATGAGAGACATGAAATAATTGTCATTGTTTTTGATTTTATGTTATTTTACTGAGAGAGCACAAATTGAACACCAAACTGTAGGATTGCAAGGACAGCGTGGGGAGAATAAAACCTCTGCATGCTCAGGTCTCTGCTCAGTATTTGGCATACATTAGAAGATTCCTTTGTTTATTCACAAATATTTACCCTGTGCCTACCTGTTCTAGGCAACACAGACATAGCAATGAACAAAATGGAAAAAAAATCCTGCCTGACTTTTCATGTGTTTGAGCACAGATTGGCAAACTTTTCTGACAAGCAGCAGATACTAAAATTTTAAGCCTTGTGAGCCAGGTGGTTCTTATTGTAACTACTCAACTCTATCATTGCAGCACAAAACAAACAGGTAGTTTTTAGGTAATTCATAAAAGAATGGGCTGGGCTATGTTTTAACAATACTTTACAAAAATGGGTGGCAGACTAGATTTGGCCGATGGGCCACTGTTTGCCAAGCTTTATGTTAGGAGGAGGACTGGTGAAATGAAGAACAAAGCACAGAAAAGGATGGGGAGTACTTGAGTGAAGGATTTCAGTATTAAATGTGATAAGCCAGTAAAATCATGCTGGGAAGGAAAGATTTAAGCCAAGACTAGGAGAGGGTGAAGGACTAAGCCTTGTAGGTGAGTGTTCTAAGAAGAGAATGCCAGTGTAAAATTCTTCAGCAAGAGCATATCTTGTGTTTGTACAGAATCAAGGTGACTGAGCAGAATGAGTGAAGAGAAATACTGATATTGGGTGAGATTAGGATTTAAGAGGCAGGAGGATAATTTAGGGCCTTGTAGACTACTTTAGGGACTCTGAATGAAATGGAGTGTCAGTAGAGGCTTTTACCAGGGACCCGGCATGATTTGACTTACAGGATTATATAGTTACTTTATTGAGATAGAAGGGGGCAGGGCTAGAGTCACAAATAATTTCAAATGAATGAATGAATGAACAAATGTGAATAATAATGAGTATCACTCAACTGAATATTTGAGATTGGAAATATCAACCAGTGAAGTCAGTGGAGGAGATCATGGAAACTAGAAGTAGGTAGATAGAGAATGAAGGGAAAATTGTGACTAGAACTTTAGAGAAACAGATCAGGTATTGACGAAGAAAGAAGAATTAGTGAAGGTGATAGAAAACAAGTAACTAGAAAGATTTATGTTTGGTATTTATTATGTTTTTCATGTCCTTGAGAGGGAGAGTCAATAGATGATGGACTAACTATAAAGTTTTTCTACTTGAGAAAAACTTAAGTAACTTTGTTAATGAATAGAAGGGAAAAGATAGGAGGGTAACTTAAATAAAAAATAGTAGAAAGCTATAGTCCTCAGAGGAGTTAACATTTTTCTACAGCTTACTTCGTATGGGTGAAGTGAAGTGAAGTTGCTCAGTCGTGTCCGACTCTGCAATCCCATGGACTGTAGCTTACCAGGCTCCTCTGTCCGTGGAATTTTCCAGGCAAGAGTCCTGGAGTGGGTTGCCATTTCCTTCTCCAGGGGATCTTCCCGACCCAGAGATTGAACCCAGGTCTCCCGCATTGTAGGCAGATGCTTTACCGTCTGAGCTACCAGGGAAGTATGTGTAAGCCAGCCAATTAATTTCATTATGAACATAAAGTCCATTCACACAAATTATTTGTTCATTAATGTTTATTGGCCACTAATATTTGCTGATCACTGTATTAGAGACTGATCTCTTCACTGAACACACTTTGCTGGAAATCAGTAATCATACAAACAATGTTACTCACCAATCTACAAGAAATTCTGGAAAATTCTAAGGAAGCTGAGTCAATGTGTAACTGATCAAAATAAAAAGGTTAAGTACACTACCACTAGCTTCTTGCATTTCTATTGCACTTAATCTCCTTGGGTACTACAGTCTTTCCAAATATTAAGAAAAGAGTTTGTAGGTAAAGTTATGTATAATTAAGCCAGAAGGTCAAGAGCAGAGGCGAAACAAAAAGTCACGTAAGAATGTTTATTAGAGGGCTTCCCTGGTGGCCCTTCACTCCAATATTCTTGCCTAGAAAATCTCATGGACAGAGGAGCCTGGTGGGTATCGTCTATGGGGTCACAAAGAGTCAGACACAACTGAGCAACCAACACACTGGTGGCCCGCTGGTTAAGAATCTGCCTTGCCCTGCAAGTTCAATCCCTGTTTCAGGAAGATCCCACATTCTGTGGGGCAGCTGATCCATTGCACTACAGCTACTGAAACCCAAGCACCCCAGAGCCCCTGCTCTGAAAGAAGGAGAAGCCACTTGAATGAGAAGCCTGTGCACTGCAATTAAAGAGTATCACTCCTCTTCCTGCAACTAGAGAAAGCCTGTGAGCAGCACTGAAGACTCGCACAGCTAAAACTAAAAATAAATAAATATTTTTTTAAAAGTATTTATTAAAGTGGAAGAAATGGAATTCAGGTGACATAATATATCAGTTCCACTTACTTATTTATATATTCTAGGAAGTATCTCAATTTTAAACATGCTTATAAAAACTTGCAATTTTGGTAAGAAATTAAATGTTTTCATGTGTACCAAGCTATTTAAAAATCTAAAGATGATGCTGTTAAAGTCCTGGACTCATGCCAGCAAATTTGGAAAACTCAACAATGGCCATAGGATTAGAAAATATCAGTTTTCATTCCAACCCCAAAGAAAGGAAATTCCAGTTAGGTCAGTTCAGTTCAGTCGCTCAGCTGTGTCCAACTCTTTGCGACTTCATGGACTGCAGCACTCCAGGCTTCCCTGTCCATCACCAACTCCCGGAGTTTACTCAGACATGTCCATTGAGTCAGTGATGCCATCCAACCATCTCATCTTCTGTCGTCGCCTTCTCCTCCCGCCTTCAATCTTTCCCAGCATTAGGGTCTTTTCAAATGAGTCAACTCTTTGCATCTTTGAGTATCTTTGGTGGCATCTTTGGTGGCCAAAGTGTTGGAGCTTCAGCTTCAACATCAGTCCTTCCAATGAATATTCAGTACTGATTTCCTTTAGGATTGACTGGTTTGATCTCCTTGCAGTCCAAGAGACTCTCAAGAGTCTTCTCTAACACCACAGTTCAAAAGCATCAGTTCTTTGGCACTCAGCTTTCTTTATACTCCAACTCTCACATCCATACATGACTACTTGAAAAACCATAGCCTTGACTAAATGGACCTTTGTTGGCAAAGTAGTGGCTCTGCTTTTTAATATGCTGTCTAGGTTGCTCATAACTTTTCTTCCAAGGAGTAAGCGTGTTTAAATTTCATGGCTGTAGTCACTATCTGCAGTGATTTGCCGCTGCTGCTGCTAGAAAAGGAAGTCGCTCAGTCATGTCCAACTCTTAGAGACCCTATGGACTGAAGCCGACCAGGCTCCTCCGTCCATGGGATGTTCCACGCAAGAGTACTGGAGTGGCAAGAGTACTGGAGTGGGGTGCCATTGCCTTCTCCAGCAGTGATTTTGGAACCCCCCAAAATAAAGTCTGTCACTCTTTCCACTGTTTCCCCATCTATTTGCCATCAAGTGATGGGACCGGATGACATGATCTTAGTTTTCTGAATATTGAGTTTTAAATCAATTTTTCCAATATTCTGGGAGGTGGGTCATAGAGGATCTTACTGTGATTTATGTCAGAGAGTGTTTTGCCTATGTTCTCCTCTAGGAGTTTTATAGTTTCTGGTCTTACATTTAGATCTTTAATCCATTTTGAGTTTATTTTTTTGTATGGTGTTAGAAAGTGTTCTAGTTTCATTCTTTTACATGTGGTTGACCAGTTTTCCCAGCACCACTTGTTAAAGAGGTTGTCTTTTTCCATTGTATATCCTTGCCTCCTTTGTCAAAGATAAGGTGTCCGTAGGTACATGGATTTATCTCTGGGCTTTCTATTTTGTTCCATTGATCTATATTTCTGTCTTTGTGCCAGTACCATACTGTCCTGATGACTGCGGCTTTGTAGTAGAGTCTGAAGTCAGGCAGGTTGATTCCTCCAGTTCCATTTTTCTTTCTCAAGATTGCTTTGGCTATTCGAGGTTTTTTGTATTTCCATACAAGTTGTGAAATTATTTGTTCTAGTTCTGTGAAAAATACTGTTGGTAGCTTGATAGGGATTGCATTGAATCTATAGATCGTTTTGGGTAGTATACTCATTTTCACAATACTGATTCTTCCAATCCATGAACACGGTATATTTCTCCATCTATTTGTGTCCTCTGAATATTGGAAATAAAAGCAAAAATAAACAAATGGGACCTAATGAAACTTAAAAGCTTTTGCACCACAAAGGAAACTCTAAGCAAGGTGAAAAGACAACCTTCAGAATGGGAGAAAATAATAGCAAATGAAGAAACAGACAAAGGATTAATCTCAAAAATATACAAGCAACTCCTGCAGCTCAATTCCAGAAAAATAAATGACCCAATCAAAAAATGGGCCAGAGATCTAAATGACATTTCTCCAAAGAAGACATACAGATGGCTAACAAACACATGGAAAGATGCTCAGCATCACTCATTATCAGAGAAATGCAAATCAAAACCTCAATGAGGTACCATTACACACCAGTCAGGATGGCTGCTATCCAAAAGTCTACAAGCAATAAATGCTGGAGAGGGTGTGGAGAAAAGGGAACCCTCTTACACTGTTGGTGGGAATGCAAACTAGTACAGCCACTATGGAGAACAGTGTGGAGATTCCTTAAAAAACTGGAAATAGAAATTCCATATGGCGCAGCAATCTTACTCCTGGGCATATACACTGAGGAAACCAGAATTGAAAGAGACACGTGTACCCCAATGTTCATTGCAGCACTGTTTATAATAGCCAGGACATGGAAGCAACCTAGATGTCCATCAGCAGACGAATGGATAAGGAAGCTGTGGTACATACACACCATGGAATATTACTCAGCCATTAAAAAGAATTCATTTGAATCAGTTCTAATGAGATGGATGAAACTGGAGCCCATTATACAGAGTGAAGTAAGCCAGAAAGATAAAGACCAATACAGTATATGAATGCAAAAATCTGGAATTTAAAAAGATGGTAATGATAACCCTATATGCAAAACAGAAAAAGAGACTCAGATGTACAGAACAGACTTTTAGACTCTGTGGGAGAAGGCGAGGGTGGGATGTTCAGAGAGAACAGCATTGAAACAAGTATACTATCAAGGGTGAAAGAGATCACCAGCCCAGGTTGGATGCATGAGAAGGGTGCTTAGGGCTGGTGCACTGGGAAGACCCAGAGGGATGGGATGGAGAGGGAGGCAGGAGGGGGGATCAGGATGGGGAACACATGTAAATCCATGGCTGATTCATGTCAGTGTATGGCAAAAATGACTACAATATTGTAAAGTAATTAGCTTCCAATGAATAAAAATAAACGGAAAAAAAAAAATAAACCAACTTTTTCATTCTCCTCTCACTTTCGTCAGGAGGCTCTTTAGTTCTTCTCTGCTTTCTGCCATAAGGGTGGTGTCATCTGCATATCTGAAGTTATTGATATTTCTCCCAGCAGCAATCTTGATTCCAGCTTGTGCTTCATCCAGCCCAGCATTTCTCATGATGTACTCTGCATATAAGTTAAATAAGCAGGGTGACAATATACAGCCTTGATGTACTCCTTTCCTGATTTGGAACCAGTCTGTTGTTCCATGTCCAGTTCTAACTGTTGCTTCCTGACCTGCATACAGGTTTCTCACGAGTCAGGTCAGGTGGTCTGGTATTCCCATCTCTTTCAGAATTTTCAACAGTTTATTGTGATTCACACAGTCAAAGGCTTTGGCATAGTCAATAAAGCAGAAATAGATGTTTTTCTGGCACTCTATTGCTTTTTCGATGATTCAGCACATGTTGGCAATTTAATTTCTGGTTCCTCTGCCTTTTCTAAATTCAGCTTGAACATCTGGAAGTGCATGGTTCATGTACTGTTGAAGCCTGGCTTGGAGAATTTTGAGCATTACTCTGATAGCATGTGAGATGAGTGCAATTATGTAGTAGTTTGAGCATTCTTTGGCATTGCCTTCCTTTGGGATAAGAATGAGAACTGACCTTTTCCAATCCTGTGGTCACTGTTGAGTTTTCCAAATTTGCTAGCATATTGAGTGCAGCACTTTCACAGCATCATCCTTTAGGATTTGAAATAGCTCAACTGGGATTCCATCCCAGTTTTGTTCATAGTCATGCTTCCTAAGGCCCACTTTACTTCACATTACAGGATACCTGGCTCTAGGTGAGTGATCACACCATCGTGATTATCTGGGTCAGGAAGATCTTTTTTGTACAGTTCTTCTGTGTAATCTTGCTACTTCTTCTTAATATCTTCCACTTCTGTCAGGTTCATACCATTTCTGTCCTTTATCGAACCCATCTTTGCCTGAAATATTCCCTTGGTATCTCTAATTTTCTCAAAGAGATCTCTAGTCTTTCTCATTCTATTGTTGTCCTCTATTTATTTGCATTGATCACTGAGGAAGGCTTCCTTATCTCTCCTTGCTATTCTTTGGAACTCTGCATTCAAATGGGTATGTCTTTCCTTCTCTCCTTTGCCTTTCGCTTCTCTTCTTCTCATAGCTATTTGTAAGGCCTCCTCAGACAACCATTTTGCCTTTTTGCATTTCTTTTTCTTGGGGACGGTCTTGATCCCTGCCTCCTGTACAATGTCATGAACCTCCATAGTTCATAAGGCACTCTATCAGATCTAATCCCTTGAATCTATTTCTCTCTTCCACTGTATAATCATTATGGATTTGATTTAGGTCACACCTGAATGGCCCAGTGTCCATTCCTACTTTCTCCAGTTTCAGTCTGAATTTAGCAATAAAGAGTTCATGATCTGAGCCACAGTCAGTTCCCAGTCTTGCTTTTGTTGACTGTATAGACCTTCTCTATCTTTGGCTGCAAAGAATATAATCAATCTGATTTTGGTATTGACCATCTGGTGATGTCCATGTGTAGAGTCTTCTCTTGTGCTGTGGAAGAGACTGTTTTCTATGACCAGTGTGTTCTCTTGGCAAAACTCTTTGTCAAGCCTTTGCCCTGCTTCATTCCATACTCCAAGGCGAAATTTGCCTGTTACTCCAGGTATTTCTTGACTTCCTACTTTTGCATTCCAGTCCCCTATAATGAAAAGGACATCTATTTTAGTATTAGTTCTAGAAGGTCTTGTAGGTCTTCATAGAACTGTTCAACTTCAACTTCTTCAGCATTATTGGTTGGGGCATAGACTTAGATTACTGTGATATTGAGTGGTTTGCCTTGGAAACGAACAGAGATAATTCTATCGTTTTTGAAATTGCATCCAAGTATTGCATTTCAGACTCTTGTTGACTCTGATGGCTACTCCATTTCTTCTAAGGGATTATTGCTCACAGTAATAGATATAACTCAGTCATCTGAGTTAAATTCACCCATTCCAGTCCATTTTAGTTCACTGATTCCTAGAATGTCGACATTCACTCTTGCCATCTCCTGTTTGCTTGATTCATGGACCGAACATTCCAGGTTCCTATGCAATGTTGTTCTTTACAGCATCAGACTTTACTTCCTTCACGAGTCACATCCATAACAGTATTGTTTTTGCTTTGGCTCCGTCTCTTCATTCTTTCTGGTGTTAAGTTCTCCACTAATCTCCAGTAGTATATTGGGCACCTACCGACCTGGGGAGTTCATCTTTCAGTGTCCTAACTTTTTGCCTTTTCATAATGTTTATAGGGTTCTCAAGGCAAGAATACTGAAGTGGTTTGCTGTTCCAAACCACTTTGGACGAATGTCCAAAGTGAAAGTGTTAGTCACTCAGTCATGTCTGACTCTTTACGATCCCATGGACTGTAGTCCACTAGACTCCTCTGTCCATGGGACTTCCCAGGCAAGAATACTGCAGTGGGATGGCATTCCTCTCTCCAGGATGCCTTCCTGACCCAGGGATCTCTCTTGCATTGCAAGTGGATTCTTTACCATCTGAGCTCCAAACTACAGATGTGCTTGCTCATCTCTCATGCTAGCAAAGTAATGCTCAAAATTCTCCAAGCTAGGCTTTAATGATATGTGAACCAAGAACTTCCAGATGTACAAGCTGAATTTAGAAAAGGCAGAGGAACCAGAGATCAAATTGCCAACATCCTTTGAATGGTAGAAAAAGCAAGGGAATTCCAGAAAAATATCTACTTTTGTTTTCTTGACTATGCTAAAGATTTTGACTGTGTGGATCACAACAAACTGTGGATATTTCTTAAGGAGATGGGAATACCAAACCACCTCACCTGCCTTCTGCAAAACCTGTATACAGGTCAAGAAGCAACAGTTAAAACCTTACATGAAACAATGGACTAGTTCAAAAAATGAGAAAGGAGTATGTCAACGTTGTATATTGTCACCCTGCTTATTTAACTTATATTCAGAGTACATCATGCGAAATGCTGGCTCAGATTGGTCAAGACTGCTGGCAGAAATAACAACAACCTCAGATACGTAGATGATATGACTCTAATGGCAGAATGCAAAGAGGAACTAAAGAACCTCTTGATGAAGGTTAAAGAGGAGAGTGAAAAAGCTGGCCTAAAACTCACCATTCAAAAAATTAAGATCATGGCATCTTGTCCCATGATTTCATGATTAATAGGTGGGGGAAAAGTGGAAACAATTGCAGATTTTATTTTTTTGGCCTCCAAAATCACTCTGGAGGTGACTGCAGTCACAAAATTAAAAGACGCTTGCTCCTTGGAAGAAAAGCTATGACAAACATAAGCAGTATATTAAAAAGCAGAGACATCAATTGCCAACAAAGGTCCAATTAGTCAAAGCTGTGGTTTTTCCAGTAGTTATGTACGGATGTGAGATTTGGACCATAATGAAGGCAGAGCACTGACAAATTCATGCTTTCAAACTGTGTTGCTGGAGAAGATGCTTGAGAATCCTTTAAATAGCAAAAAAAATCAAACCAGTCAATTCTAAAGGAAATCAACCTTGAAATTTCATTGGAAGAACTGATGCTGAAGCTGAAGTTCCAGTACTTCGGTCACCTGATGCGAAGAGCTGACTCATTGGAAAAGACTCTGATGCTGGGAAAGATTGAGGGCAGGAGCAGGGGGCAACAGAAGATGAATTGTTTGGATGGCATCACCAGCTCAATGGACAGGAGTTTGAGCAAACTCCAGGAGACAGTGAAGGACATGGATACCTGGCATGCTGCAATTCTTTGGATTGCAAAGATTTGGACACAGCTTAGACTGAACAATGTTTCTTGATTTTAAACCTCTAAATACAGCTTTCTCTGCTTATTAGCTGTCTAGAGGTAAGCTGGCCCATGTGACCTTTTACTATAATTTACTTACACTCATAATGTCAGTAGTCCCAGATTTCAATTTTTTCCATTGCAATACAGGCTTAAATCTTTTAACACTAATATTGAATAAACTCTGGAATGACTTTGAGCTCTAGATACTGACCGTGGTAACCTTGAACCTCCCATAAATTGGGGAAAATCTCTAAAGCAACCAAAACAAAGCTCTTGACTTTCTAAATATAATGTTTGTTTGACTCCTTGACTTTAATTGTGAAGTCTTGTTGTTTTTCCTTGACTGGTTTGCCACTATTATTTGAGGTTAACCTTTTCTCTACTTAGTTGAAAAGCATTCTTCAATGGATTAAAAGACAAAATTGCATTCCTTCTAATTAAATCTTAAGATGTGTCTAAAAAGCAAAAATACATATGCATGTTAATTTTCCTAAATTTTGATCAAGGATGATGAATCCTCCCTTTAACTATTTGTCTTTCCTTTTCAGTCTGACAATAAACTAAGCAGGTTTCTTAAACCCTAACTTCTTTAGTTTTATCTCATTAATCTTTACTTTTATTTTGGAGTCTTTCTAACCTTTTGCATTTGGTGAATGTGCCTTTTAAAAATTAAAAAGTTACACCTATTTTTGTAAAAAATCAACCAGTATAGAATGGTGCAAAATTTTTTAAAAGTTCTACTGTATTTTCCTTATCCCAAACCACTTCCTAGAGGTAATTATTATGAAGTTTGATAATCAAATGGTGAGCATGTCTCTAGACTGTTTTCTCTAAATATAAACATTCACACATTCATACATATATTCTAAGCTTTGTATTTTTAAATTATTATTGTATATGGTAAAATAAACACTGAGTGAGTGAATGAATGAGTGGATAAATAAGTAAATAATCTCACGAGATACTTGAATATTTTTTAAAAAGATCTATGATTTTGGAAAACTTATATTCTTCTTTTCTGTATTATGTTGTTTTAGTATAATACCATTCTAAACTTTTAGAAAAAATATTTAATACACACATTAGAGTTAATTCAGACAAACAGTTGACAACTGATAATCTATATTTTTTTGTCCTCAAAAAGAATGCTGTTGGTGTTCTGTGCTTAATATTTGTAAATTATTCAAGTAGATTCAAAATGTAAATTAAAAAGTAATAGCAGTATTAACAGAGGTATAGATAATGATTTCATTAAATCATGCTGGCATTTTAACATGCCATTTTTCTAAATTTACTGCCTTTTTCTAAATAGACCATTTTGACATTATAAAATTTTGACTATAGATCCTGTGTATTCTATTGCAGTACTTCTTATAAAAAAACATGGAAGAAATGGAGACTCTGATACTGTGCTTTTGCCAGTTATGAGCAAATTATATCCATTTGGCTTATCACATATATGTAATATCTCTTTGGAAATTATTATATATATATCAAAACATTAATTTTGAAATGGTAAGCTTCTTTAAGTGCCTTCGAATTCATAATGCATGGGGTGACTTCAACCAAATATATATTCAGTTCCCAGCATTATTGGTGTTTCTAATTTCAATAACTATAATATTATCACCTTTGGACTTTTATGGCATCTTTCATCCATGGACCTTAAAGGGCTTTACAAACATTAATTCCCACAACATCCATATGAGGTGCAGAAATATCATTGACCCCATATTACAGATGAGGAAACAAGAACAGAAAGGTTAATAATACGCACACTATTTTCTACTTATGCAGCGCCTTTGATTCTAAATACACTGGGACTTTTATTATGCTGGGATATTGGAGACCAGAACTAAAACAGGCTTACAGATTGACTCATGGAAGACTTTTACACTATAGCATGTATTTCTAGAAATTGCCCCCTTAGTATAGATTGATAATATAATATTAAATTAAATTCAAATCGTTTTCAGCTGTAATTGGGAATCATGAATTCAGATTTATCCTTAGTTTTCTTTCTAGTGTGAAAGTATGATGATTATGCAACATGGGCAACAGACTATATAAAATTGTATGTTGTATTAAAAAATTAAATAATACCTCAAAATGAATTAACAGACAAGGACACGATACCAAGCTTGTTCCTGGATTTTTTTTTTAGGCATTAATGATTTAGTCATTTATATTAAAAATGGTGAATAAACAACTTCAGTTCAGTTCAGTTCAGTTCAGTTGCTCAGTCGTGTCTGACTCCTTGCGACCCCATGAATCGCAGCATGCCAGGCCTCCCTGTCCATCACCGACTCCCGGAGTTTACTCAAACTCACGTCCGTCAGGTCGGTGATGCCATCCAGCCATCTCATCTTCTGTCATCCCCTTCTCCTCCTGCCCCCAATCCCTCCCAGCATTAGGGTCTTTTCCAATGAGTCAACCCCGCATCAGGTGGCCAAAGTATTGGAGTTTCAGCTTCAGCATCAGTCCTTCCAATGAACACCCAGGACTGATCTCCTTTAGGATGGACTGGTTGGATCTCCTTGCAGTCCAAGGGGCTCTCAAGAGTCTTCTCCAACACCACAGTTCAAAAGCATCAACTTTTCGGTGCTCAGCTTTCTTCACAGTCCAACTCTCATATCCATACATGACCACTGGGAAAACCATAGCCTTGACCAGACGGACCTTTGTTGGCAAAGTAATGTCTCTGCTTTTTAATATGCTATCTAGGTTAGTCATAACTTTCCTTCCAAGGAGTAAGCGTCTTTTAATTTTATGGCTGCAATCATCATCTGCAGTGATTTTGGAGCCCCCAGAAATAAAGTCTGACACTGTTTCCACTGTTTCCCCATCTATTTCCCATGAAGTGACGGGACTGGATGCCATGATCTTAGTTTTCTGAATGTTGAGCTTTAAGCCAACTTTTTCACTCTCTTCTTTTATGTTCATCAAGAGTTTCTTTAGTTCTTCTTCACTTTCTGCCATAAGGGTGGTGTCATCTGCATATCTGAGGTTATTAATATTTCTCCCCGCAATCTTGATTCCAGCTTGTGCTTCTTCCAGCCCAGCATTTCTCATGATGTACTCTGCATATAAGTTAAATAAGCAGGGTGATAATATACAGTCTTGACGTATTCCTTTTCCTATTGGGAACCAGTCTGTTGTTCCACGTCCACTTCTAACATTTCATCATGTATTTTTATGGTGTTCATCATCTTGATTAGTTTTTTCATGGCTAAATACTAGTTGTAACATTTTTCCTTCCTATGTTGTTGTTGTTCAGTTGCTAAGTCATGTCTAACTCTTTGTGACCCCATGGGCTGCCTCACGCCAGGCTTCTCTGTCCTTCAGTCTCTCCTGGAGTTTGCTCAAACTCATGTCCCTTGAGTCGGTGATGCCATTCAACCATCTCATCTTCTGTTGCCACCTTCTCTTCCTGCCCTCAGTCTTTCTGAGTCGGCTTTTCATACTCTGTGACCAAAGTATTGGAGCTTCAGCTTCAGCATCAGTCCTTCCAATGAATATTCAGAGTTGATCTCCTTTAGGATTGACTGGTTTGATCTCCTTGCTGTCCAAGGGACTTTCAAGAGTCTTCTCTGGCACCACAGTTCAAAAGCATCACTTCTTCAGTGCTCAGCCTTTTTTATGGTAGAGCTCAGTATTTGCACATTTACTTTAAGATTCATTCTGTTTAAAAGACAAGAGGCCCAGATCTGAGTCATGCAGAACCAGAGTTTTCTCTATCACTGATCTCCTGTCCTGAAAACATCAGAGCGTGGGTTTCCAGTGCATCTTCATCAAGTTTACTCTTTCTCATTCTTTTCCCTACTGAAATTTACTAGGGATCCTTTAGCATTATTTCTCTGCTCTTTCTTCACCACCACCTTCTTAAAAGGATTGTTTATATCTTTTGTATCCTGACAGACTCAAGGTACGTGCTGGACACTAGGAATCCCTAGTATAGATGACAGATTGATTTAAAGGAGTTCATGGTCTGAAAGTAGAGACAGACATTAAGGAAGAAATTATAATTTTATTAATTACATGACCATGCAAAATCTCTGTGAAGAAAAAAAATCTATAAATGGTTAACCCACAGTCTGGCAGTGCAATTGTCAGTTAAGAGAGAAGAATTGGAGTAGTGAGTCTACTGTAGTAATGATTGAAGGGAAAAGAAAATAACTTGATGACGTGACTATTGTTGACAGATCCTGAAATCTGGAATCATTGGGGTAGAAACAAGCTGGGTTGGGGTCTTGTGCTTACCCCTACAGGACAGGCATTAGTAGTTTAGCATCTCAGAAGTGCCTAACAGACAATGACGCAATACCAGGCTTGTTCTTATATGCTTTTCTAGGCAATAATGATTCAGTCATTTATATTAAAAAGAATTAAAAAGACATTTTTAAGTTTCTACAGAAAAGCTAGCTGGATAGTTGTATCAAAATGTAGATCACAGATGTATTAGAAAGAAAGCTGTTATGAGAGAAAGAAGAAGAAGAATTCCTTTGCTTTTCTTTCAATATGCATGCATAGTCATAAATTTCTCCTTTCCAATCCAGTTGCTTCTTACATACTCTTTTCCCTCATTGCTTTCTGGGGATCTCTTCTCTAAATCTATACTTCTTCTGTTCCTTCTGTAGCCTTACTTAGCAATGAAGACATGGTGCTGAAAATGTTGGCCCTTTTATTCCCTCTCTTTATATTAACTTGCTTTCACCCCTGAGTGAGGAAGGATTGCCACAGAAGGAACAATCTTTCAAAGATATGATTGTGGGTATCAAACCAATTTTGCCTCAGGCCAGCACACTTTATGTTAGTTGTGCAAAAGAGTACTTGGGGTAATATGCAGGTACACATAAGTCTTGACAGGAACTTTGCTCACAATATATTTCACTGAGAGGTGACAAGAATATCTCCGTTGACATATCCAGATGGGCAGATGAGCACAGAGACTTCAAATGTTATGCCTCATCTCAACAAATTAAGTAGAAACTCTTTTTGTTTTTAAGGACATCTCCTCAGAATTGGCTTGATATGATCAGTAGGCTGAGCTGTTTCTAATGTGACAGAAGTTTAGCCTTGCTCTTCCTTCAGTTCAGTTCAGTTCAGTCGCTCAGTCGTGTCCTACTCTTTGCGCATGGACTGCAGCACGCCAGGCCTCCTTGTCCATCACCAACTCCCAGAGCTTCATAAACATGGTAAGTAGGCGAAAAAAAAAGAGCAATTGATGAAAAGGACTTCAAGTCAGGCAATCAGGAAAAGGATGGAAAAGAAGCAGATTCAGTTTTTGTCACTGTGCTCTGTACAAATAGAACTCAGTTTCAAAACATGGTTAAACACAGAGACTTTCGAATCAGAGTTGGGTTCAAACCCCACTAGAGCTTCTTACACATACGTGTCTTAGTGCAAGTTACTTAAACTCCAAGCTTCAGTTTCTTCATTTAAGATAAGATTAATATTACTCACTTTGTATGAAGATTGGAAGGCTTAAACTACAGGTGCAGTGTTCTAAATAGCACCCAAGCAAGTTATCATTTGCCATTTCTTATTCATATGAAAACTATATAGCAGAAATGTAGAAATAATAGTCCCATTCCTCTGGATACACAAGAACTCTAAAAATGAATGAAATAAATTCCAACTGATAATCTCTAATCCAACTACCAACATAAAATGAGTGACTGTATCCTAAATAATCTTCTCTCTCCTGAATTTATTACCAACATATTAGTACATGAGATGTTTAAAATTGATTCAGGTTATTTATTGATGCAGCCTAATGAATCCTGATATTCTATATTAGAATCATCTTATGTTTCAGTTTTCATCAACTGTAAATTACCTACCCAAGGTCACACAGCTAGCTGGTGGTAAAATAAAGAACAAAGTGTAGGTGTTATGACTTTTAATCTAGGGCCTTACCTAGCAGATCACACAGCTTTTGAAGACAAGCACAGGCTTATCATTCTCTAAGCTTGAGAAAAACCTCACTAATATCATTAGAACATTCCAGGTCTCCTTTTCCATATTCATTTATGTACAGCGATCAGCTCATTCTTTTCAAATGCTAGGGATGTATTGCTCACTAGAGGAACTTCAGTACCCAGCAGTCTTTAATGTAAAAGGCAAACCTTTCCACTAATGAGCAGTTTGTCTAGTGTTCTTAACCTTATCAGCAGCTCCTCAAGTGATAAAGGCTTAACTATTACGCATCGAAAGGTGTTGATAATTCTCAATCTTCATGCAGAAAATGGCTCTTTTGTCACTTCTTAGAGTCTGCAGTTATACTTAGCACACTGCTTACAAATTATTCTTCCTCTGCTGCAAAGCAGTCAGCTGGAAGTATTAGCGGGCCGGCAGCAGGTGGAGCCTCTTCCTGTCACGACAAGAATGATACCTGCTGCTTAATAGAAAAAGAACCATCTGCAGTTTAATGATGCAGACCTGTCCCAGGAAATGGACTGAGTTTAAAGACAAGGTAGAGGAAAGAACATTTTTAAAAAGAAAAAAGAAAGAAAATAGGGAAAATGAGATTGAGTATTAAAGACTGTACAAATAGAGTTGAAGGCTGGAGATTTTATCAACTTGAACATTAGTACCCAGTGACTAAAATTATTTAACCCCTTTGCTTCTAGGCTCCCCTAACCCCAGTGGGCCCTCTAAACCAGGCCCACAGCTCCTAGGGCCTGTCTTCCACCAGCTTCTGGAATTTAAGAATACAGGACAACGTTGTCTCTATATTGCTGTAAGAGAAACAATAAAAGCTTGATCAGCTGAATGCTTAAATATGGCTGAATGTTTGATGAGATGAAGATGTAATTTTGTCTATGTTCCCTAAGGATCTGGATTAAATATGACTACAGGGCCTAATCAAATAGCTAGTCACTGAACAACGGTCCCAACTGCATTTTTCATTCTAGGCATGCCTTTCTCCTCCCCCCTCCCCAAGTACATTACTTATTCACTGGTTTGTCAGCAGTGTGCATTATTAGCGCTTGAGAGATAAAACTTTAAGTGTTGCTCCCAATTAGCACAACAGTGACCACGCACCATGCTCTGTGCTTAATGCCTGCTCTCAGAGAGGAGCTGGTTTTGAAGGTCTGAGGTGGAGGAGAAAAAAAATGAAACAGCTTAAGCATTCATTTTGAGTGGAGAGACAGCTCCTATTAACATTTAACAGCATTTGTGCAACTTGGTGCGGAGGTTATGATGCAAATGAGGAGGAATTAAAAGTGGCCAGGGGTTTGTCATTGATGGATTGCAGTCTGGCGGTGTTCACACTTCTGCCGTGTCCATCAGAAGCGATTACTGTGTAATTAAACCTTATTTCTCTACTCTTCAGTGCATAATTACTTTGTGAATGTAACCATCATCTAAAAAAGCTACCAAAATGCTTTAGCATTTAGTCTAGCAGTCATTTCCCTAGCTTGTGTCAGATATAACCATCAGACAGTGCAAAAGAACTGTCACTTTTAATAAGAGGCAAAAAATTAAATGAAACAGTATGCTTATTACAGGAAAATTAGGCGTTCAAGTGGTAGAGTCCTTTTCTGCTATTTGCATAATTTATTCTTTTTTGTCCCTCACACCAGAAGCTTCAGGCAATTTTCTTCACATTTAAATAGATCGCACATTTAAGGCTACTTAAGGAAAATTATCACTTTGCATATTTTAATTGTTGTAAAGAAAGTGAATAGAAGAGGTCTGCAGCTTGGACTCTTGAGTCAGTCAGATGCTCAACTGTCTGATTCTGGAGCTCCCACTGCTGCACTAGAGATAACCCTACAGTTCACAGCCATCCACTTGCATTTCATCAGCATGCAAATGCAGCTCCAAGCACTACAATAAGTGGATCTTTGATATTTACAAACTAGCCGCTAATAACTAAAACGTAATTTGTTTGACATAACTTTAGATTTTCTTATCTATGTGCCTTTTTTTTTTTTTCTTTTTAGAGAAAAACATGGTAAGTCCTTTAGCTTTAGAAAAACTAAGAGACAGTCCACTGAAACTGGCTAATGTTCTACAGGTTCCAGAAATTATGCTTTGCTGCAAAATAATCCATCTATTTTAGCAAGTCAGTCAACTTCTCGAGTTCTTTCATTTAATTTGGATTCACCTTTAATATAATTAAAAATTCAAATCAAAGTTACAATAAAAACTCTCTCCCAGAAGAATTCTGTCAAATCTATGGTGTTTCAAATAAATGATGCAGTTACCATGGGAAGGATGTAATGTTTCAATCTGTGTTCTAATTCAAAAAGATGAGATCAACAGCACGGGCCATTGCAGAGCAAAAGCTATAAATAGGCTAATGCCTGTACAAACTGTTAATTATGAAACTGGTGAAAGAGTTATAAAGGAGATTCCAGTGAAAACTTTGATCAAAACATACTTAGCTTACTTATTGTACTTAAATGGGTTAAAAAAACAAATCTCAGGGGTGTAATTTGCTTAGTTTTCATTACCAATTAAAAAAAAAAAAATCCAGAGACAGAATACTGAAGTCTTCATTTTGACAAGATAGCAATACTTTAAAGAATATTAAGACATGAACTTGATTAACTCAGCAACACTTTTGTTTAATTACAAACAATTATATGTTCCCTTTGGCTACTGGTCATTTTCATTTACAATGCCATTGTCCTCCTTAAGTGCAAATTCTAAACACTAATGAATGTCTGAGGGACTGCAGTGAGCACACATTTGTAGACACACAGCAAACATTTGTCTTTAAAAGTAGGTGAAGTAGATCTTAGTTTACAAAAACCATCAGTGTATGGCAAAGTAATATAAAACAGCACATTATAGAGAGTGATAAAGGTTAGTGTTAGATATGAACTTATAATTTAGAGAGGAACCTACCATGATTTCAGTAGGCTGTGACTTTTAGTATAATCTTTTTCTTTAAATTTTAAAATGTAGTGTTATAGCAGTATTTAAAGTCAGTGAAAGAGTTTTTCTTTTACTACCATCATAACTATGTTTTCCAAATTATATTTTTATTTTTTGGTTATTTTACTTAAAATATTTGATGGGAAAAAATTAAGTAAATCCTGGAAAAAGTAGAAAAATTTGAAAAAAATCTTAACTGTTTACTTAGAAGTAATATGCAGCTGATGTCCTTCATACCTGATTCTAGCATTTAGAGTAGAAATGAAAGAAATTATTTCAGGTGGCATTGTTAGCATCACTGAGCACTTGATTAAATCAGTTGACTCCAAATTTTTCATTTTGATTTTCCTTTTTTTCTCCCTTTTAGAGATGAGTTTTGACTGTGTTGCTTTTATATACATTTAAAAGAGGAGTTGCACATATTCTTTGACTCTGCTTACCATGCTCCCCCAACTACCGCTGCCAAAATGACAATAGCCAGAAACAAGTGACCTCTCAACACAGTTGAATATATCAGAGAATCAAATGCAGTGATGAACATTTCTAAACATAGTATCCTGTGTTTACCTGTTAATATAGAATTGCTTTTGTGGTTGGAAATTGGAGAATATCTCTATTTGAGGTGACATTTCTCAGATACATTTCTTGCACATAGAAATAAAGCATATCATAATACCAGGTATACTTTTCACAGTACTTCATAATGTAGAAAGGCATGATGATAGTTGAAGATAAAGGGGAAATTTATAAATAAATTTCTTCTAAGCAGTTATAAAAGGCTCATTTGTGTTTGTAATATTCTTTTTATAAATTTGCTTTCTTTTAGAAGCTGGGGATAATAATGCACTAACTCATAGATACTAGAGTGAGGGAAAATTGCAAGTAAAGTTGACATTATCCTGCATGATATACCCAATAAATGTAAACTGTTATCTCTAAAACAAATATAAAAATTTGACTAAGAGTATCACTCTGATAGGTCAAAAGTGAAGTCCAAGCAACATGGATGGAACTCAAGATTATCATACTAAGTGAAGTAAGTCAGACAAAGACAAATATCATATGATATTGCTTATATGCAGAATTTTAAAAAAATGATATAAATGAACTTACTTACAAAACAAAAAACAGGCTCAGAGAGAAAGATCTTATAGTTGATGGGGGAGAGATAGATTGGGAAGTAGGCATTGCTTATTTAAAACAGATAACCAACAGGGACCTACTGTATAGCATAGGGAACTCTGCTCAATCATTTATAATAACCTAAATGGGAAAAGAATTTGAAAACAAATAGGTAATGTGTATGTGTATAACTGAATCACTTTTTTGTAGAAACTAACACAACATTGTTAATCAATATACCCCAATGTAAAATTTAAAAAAATTTAAATGAAGTTCAAAAAATTCTGGCACTCTTTTAAAAAGGACACCATCCTGAATTCGTACAATGGCTAACAGTCATTTCTATGTTCAGTCACTGTAACATATATACATTAGGTTAATGGACACTTTAGACAGTATAATGTAATGATGAAGTAAATGGCCTTTTGAGTCAATAGAACTGAGTTAAAATTCTCGATCACTTTGGATAGATTACTCAATTTGCTAAGATTTAGTTTTCTTCTCTGAAAAATGAACATTTACCTTACAGGACTATTGAAAAATATGAGATAAAGCATTTATCACTGTACCAAGCCTATAGTAAATATCCGAAAATGGCACTTGTTCTCATTACTATTGATATAGTATATTCACCTTTATATATATATCTGTGATGTTGTAGAACTCAGATTTTGCCCCATTAACTTTCCTTAATAAAAATAAGAGTACTTTGGATTGTGAAAGGCATACATTTTTTAAATAATATGAACTCAAGTTCATTATACATTTGTTTTATTTATAGTAGAGAGATTCTTAAACACCTACTAATGTATCTCAGTATAATTCATATTTTTCAAATATGAAGTTTATCATTTCAGTAGACAAATAATTTTTTAATCGTAGCATTATAAGACACTGTCATGGAAACAAGTGTGTGCATGCTCAGTCGCTTCAGCCATGTCCAACTCTTTCTGACCCTGTGGCATGCAGCCCACCAGGCTCCTCTGCCCACGGGATTCTCCAGGCAAGAACACTGGAGTGGGTTGCCATGCCCTCCTCCAGGAGATCTTCCAAACCGGGGGATCGGACCTGTGTCTGCTAGTGTCTCCTGTATTGCAGGCAGATTCTTTATCACTGGATCACCTGGGAAGCCCAGTGGAAACAGTATTACCTACTTCTTTTTCTTTTTAACCACTTTTTAATTTTTTATTAGATTCTTTTTTTTCCTAAAAATAATTACCTCTTCATTCATTGAGACCAGATGTCTATAAACAATAATAACCTTAAATTTTGGATCTCCAACTGAAGACATTTTTTTGGTTAGATTTGTCATTCCAAAAACCTGTCACCGACATATAACAACTTCTCCATGTTCTATAGATTAGAGAGAATAGCTTAGAAGATTCTCCATCACAATTGCACTTAACCAAAGCATTTGAAAAGGGTATTTAATTATACCTACTACCTTCTTTTATCTCCGCATTATTGTTTATTATCTCAATAAGCAGTATCATTTGCATTGTTAACCTAGTTATTCAGCTTATTTTTATGAGTTTGGTTTTAGGGGAAATAAAAATAATGTACAAATTTCATGATAAATAAAAATGGAACATCATTTACTTAAGTCCACTTAGTTCATTTCTGTTCTTTCTGATGTTTCTCTTCTCTGCCTCTCTCACCTTCTTCAAAATCCAAAACCTTAAAGATTGTCAGGAAGAAAGAAATTAATAAGTAAGTGTAGTGGCAAGGTTTGTGATGAATCCACATCCTCAAATTGGTATCCATGACATACATATTGGGTCAGCTGGAATTTTAGACAGGGTAGAGTTAACCCATCCCATATATTTAAGTATTCCTACTTAATTGTGTGAATTTTATCCCTTGTCTGATTACTCAACCCTATTTAGAAAGAGAATTGTGTTTTCTAAAAATAAAAGAAATGTTAATGTATGGATCCTCCAACTTCACCAACCACATAGAGAACAGGTCATTGAAACTGTTCAACTTTGGTCAAAAAGACACTGGCACTAGGTGGTAATGTAAATGTCACCGTCAGGAAGAGGTAAGATAATCTTTCAATTCAATGGGTGGGAAAGGCAGTTTTGTTATTTTGGCCATTGACCTGTCATTCAATTAAATTGAAACTTAATTGCTACAGTAAGGTATTAGTTTATTAATATAATTCAGGTTCTATATTTTTAAAGGGCAGTTTAAGATTCACAGAAAAATTGAGAGGAAAGCAGCATTTTCCTGTATCCAGGCTCAATTTTAAGTCAACCATTTAACTTGCATACTCCAGAGTCCTTGTATATATAGTAAAAATAGGTTAGCTAGTAAGAACTGGTATAAATGATTTTCTAAGACTCATGATAACTATTAATGATATGTCTTTATTCCTTACTATTTACAGAACTGTATAGGTGAAATGCATTAAATAGAACTGAGTGACTATTTGGTTACCTAATATGACTTGTATTTAGATGAAGTCTTAAACTTTCTCATGGCGTTTTTAGAGTAATTTAAATATAGGTGATATCATGATATAATAAGGTATTTTAATATAACATGAATGTATATATTATCATTATGGTTATTTAGTAGTTTTTTCCATAAATTTTTTTTAACTTGTAAATTTTCCCTAAAAGTGGATTGAATTTCAAGGAAGGGTGAGAGTAAAAAGAATGATCTCAGCTGTGTATGCACTTCTTTTTCTCAGTGACTTTTCCTCAATTTTTTGTCATCAACATTTTTTAAAGATCCTTGTTTCAAATTGAGTTGTGTAACATTCAGTACCAAAGTTGATTGGAATCCAGATCTTTCTGTTTAAGTAACTGTTTAGGGAACCCCATGAACAGTATGAAAAGGCAAAAAGACAGGGAAGCCTGGTGTGCTACAGTCCACAGGGTCCCAGAGACGGACACGACTGAGTGACTGAACTGAACGATGATTTCAAAGTAATTGATATTTACAGTACTTCTTCCTCATAATTTCTAGGTGGTAGCTAATCACTTTTAACTCACTAAGAGAAATCCAAGATGATTCAGCTCCAGATGTTTTCTTGAGTTTCCCACAGAATCAGAGATCTGTTAGGACAAAATTTTTCTACCCCCTAAGCCAATGGTTCTCAAATCAGCATTTTTGGCCCCATCTATAAGTTTGATAGAAATGTAAGTAAACGTCCTCCTATTTTCTCTACCAAATCAGAATCTCAGGGTGTTGGGTTCAAGAAACTTAACAAGCTTTTCTAGGTAATTGTTATGTTGCATGTTAAAGATTGAGAACCACTGCTTTAGGCCAAAGAGAAAGAACAAGTAAGTTAATGGTATCTAGATGGGACTGGAAGAGTGAGTGTGTAGTTAGTCTCCATTGTCTTCTGTCACTGGCACGCAACCATTTGTTCTATATTCTGTAGAGTTCCTAGACAGTTCTTTAGCATCTTAGCAGTAGTTTAAAAGGGGACATAAAGTGAGTTACGTGCAAGTGGGTGAGGTCAGGAATAGTGACAAGTAGATAGGAAAGTAGACCAGAAAATGTCTTCTAAATGTGTTGGTAAAAATAGAATGAGCTGATAATTTAATTCTTGGATAATTTCCAAATATTACAATTGAATAGCATTAACTTGAAAATAATATGATATAGAGATCAATTAAAAACTGTTATAAAACCATTTTACTATAGTAGGACAAAACTTAACAAGATTTTTATGCTACTTGTTTTTGAGAGTATTTGATAAAATGGGATTTTGATTAATACATGTTCTATTTTTCAGTATGTCCAAATGATATGGAATATTTAGCTTTCCTTTGTGTAGAAGCTAATAACAGTATTTGTGAACAGAGGAACTTACTCTGTTCGTGTATTAATAAATAAGACAAAGCAGACAGTTAAGAATATAGAGAGCAAAAATAGAAACCACCCTACATTTTTTAAACATGCCTATAGCAGGTTTAGCATACTGTAAGTCAACATGCTATGCAATCCAAAATTATTCCTTTGCTACTTTCTAGATTTCCAAAGTATTCATAATCTAAAATCAAGATCTCTTTGTGTTCTTACACTTGATATAGCTTCATATCACCCACTAATTTTGTGATTCAGTT